>NC_056420.1:13610000-13910000 GCF_905147365.1 Aricia agestis
ACAGATATTAGGGCCTGGCCACAATACTGCGTTGCGGCGTCGTATCACAAAAATAACATTTGAAAAGCAATGTAGTTTTTTGATGCAGTGTTGTGGCCTGGCCCTTAGACTTTAAATTAATCAATTTAATTTAGTGAAAAGAAAGATATTTCTTGGATTTTATATAATACATATAAATAAAATTGGTGTGCCTGTTTGTAATATTAAAAGAAGCATTTTTTACTACATGCATAATATTATATTCATACATCCGTTTATAATTCACAAAATATACGGTACACATACAACATAACAATATTTTTTAAAATGTTTGTATGTCTGTCTGTTTGTTACGGCTAATCTCTGAAATGGCTGGAGTGATTTTGGCGGGACTTGTATTAGCAGATAGCAGAAGTACTAAGCAGTAACATAAGATCGACTTCGAAAAGGACGACATATTTCACTTTTTTATAATATATTTTATTCGCGGATAACTGCGCCATTTGTGGACCGATTTCCAAAATTTTTTTGTTTTTGTATAAGATGTAGTCCGAATTTGATAACACGATCACAAAAGTAGATGAACTGTGAAAGTAGCAGCACTGACAGCAATTTTTTTTTATTTGTATTGGCAAACACAGCATCACTTCCCATACAAATGTATTAAAACAATTCTGTTTTAGCGCTGCTACTTTCTTTATCGTATACACCCTAAAGTATTGTCACTTAGTTTTGTTACACCCTGTATTTTTTTGTTTTTTTTTATGAAATAAGGGGGCAAACGAGCAAACGGGTCACCTGATGGAAAGCAACTTCCGTCGCCCATGGACACTCGCAGCATCAGAAGAGCTGCAAGTGCGTTGCCGGCCTTTTAAGAGGGAATAGGGTAATAGGGGAGGGTAGGGAAGGGAAGGGAATAGTTGAGGGTAGGGAAGGGAATAGGGTAGGGGTTAGGGGATTGGGCCTCCGGTAAACTCACTCATTCGGCGAAACACAGCGCAAGCGCTGTTTCACGCCGGTTTTCTGTGAGAACGTGGTATTTATCCGGTTCAGCCGGCCCATTCGCGCCGAAGCATGGCTCTCCCACGTAAATATCTGTAGAACGTACGATATATTCTACGTATCAATATCTACGTGATGTTATTTCTAGGGTAACCTCGTGAACGATGTCCTGTTTATTTCCCGTGGAATTTATGCGATCGTCCCGATATCGTGTTTATTGAGGAAGGGCATCTAATAATTTTTTTCCAGCCCCTAATGTCGATATGACTGGGTCCATTCATAAATCATGAGATGTGTCGGTTATTGTTGTGTTTACACTTTGGTTTGTCTAATTGAAAGCTCGCTTTTTATTTCAGGCACCTTGATATGGCGAAAGAGGTAAGACAAGATTTTAGTTTTTCTGTCGCAAAGTGTCTTTTTAATTTGAGAATTATTTTGGCTTTATAAAAAACTAGATGACGCCCGCAACTTTGTTGCGCCGAAATTAGTTTATCGCGCGGGAACCGCACATTTTCCCGGGGTTAAAAGTATCCTATGTCCTTTTTCAGGACTCAAAGTATCTGCATACCAAATTTCAGCAAAATCGGTTCAGCGGTTCAGGCTTGAAGAGGTAACAGACAGACAGACAGACACACTTTAGCATTTATAATATTGGTAAGGAAGTAAGGATTAAACTAAAGAGGTTAAACACAGTAAATCAAACAGTGTTTTCCAATGAAGACGTGTCAAATACATTGGTGGGGCTCGATTCTCTTGCCTGGAATGTCATATCGATCTGAGGCTGTAACACACGCGAGCTTTCGATTGATGTGACATTTGACTAGAGAAAATCAGGTTTTGGAACGAACTTCCTTCCAAAACCTGGCCTTGTACCATTAAACTGTTTTGAGACTCAAACAATCGGACGAGAATGCCGCGTCCTACTCTGACAAACGAGAAATGACGTTGTTAGAGCAGGACACGGCATTCTCGCCCGATTGTTTGAGTCTCAAAACAGTTTCGTAGTAGGCCTACTGATTCTCTCTAGTCGAGTTTAGTCTAGTCTTATCGCGCATTCGGCGTAAAGGAGGCTAGACAGAACGATATTTGACCTCGACACTTTTTTATTAGTACCTGCATGGTAGGAGCAGAGGGCGTTGATAGTATTCCTGTGCGTCAACTAGATGGCGTTTTTTGAGAATAAACAGCGACGTGTTGTAAGTATTCGTATAGATCACGTTTTTTATACAGGTTTTTTGAACATAAGAAATAACTTCGTTCCATTCGGGTATCCCTAATTGACATCTCTCAAGTTTATTTTTATAAAATAAGGGGGTAAATAAGCAAATGGGTTACCTGATGGAAAGCAAAGTACTGTCGCTCATCATTGGACACTCGCAACATTAAAAGAGCTGCAGGTGCGTTGCCTTGTTTATTGCCTACACAAGAGTAGAAATTACACAAAAGCAAGCGTTTTCTAGAGTCTAAATGTCTGATAATCATGATAGTCTGCTGGATTTGCGTATTGATTGATCTTATTCGATTACAGCCGGCCCGCTCTAATTGAACCTTTGTGGGCCTTATTGAATTACTCATGTGTATACCCTGCACCTTGTAATAACCCTGTACTAGCCTCAAACAATGGGCCAAAACAATGATGTTTGATTAAATGATTGGTTCCTGCTACCCTGGTTATAGCTGCAGACTAAAATGGAGCGACAAAAACGATCTAGTTGTTGCAAAACGCAAAAACCGTCATAATAGAATTTTATGTACAAGATTAGTTGATCGCCCACGTATCACGTATCTTGCGAGAGCAATGCGATAGCAATTATTGCGCGATAATTGCTCTAAAATCGCGATTTCGTATTACGTATCAGCCAAAACAATGCGATTGCAATCGATCACTATACATGACACCATTGTTTGTGACATTCATGACACCCAGCAATCGCTCGCGCGATTATTGTTAGTGGATTGTTGATCGCTATTTTTACCTGATAAGGTTGCTTTTTGCCATATACGCTATGGGAATGTGCTTGAGAGCCTCCAATATGTTTGCGATCGAGCAGAGAACTGTCATTCAGGGCAGTGTGTGTTTCACACCAATCTGAAAAACTTCGAAAAGTGCGATCCAGCATGCGCTGTTTGGTATTCAGAAAGCCGTGAGATAAAGCTAGGTTATGTTTCGAAATATTAAATGGACCAAAAATTTACATAAGTAATATTAACATGCATATCTTTTCAATCACACTGCTTTTAAAGACTTTCATTGCAATATGGTGACTGAGAATCGAACCTACGATATCTGAGAATTGGGCCTTTGAATGTACTAGGAAATATAGCGTGATTATTGCTTACGAATCTGCTGACCCGTCACGCTTCACGCGCACCAATCACTCACACAACTGTAATATCCCCGTCAACCGAAACACCAATTTGCTTTGTTGGTAAACGAAGCCACAATGTTCACCGCATGTTGCGTCTTTAGAATGACATAGCGCGTAGAACCTGCGTTGCGATGACGCGCGATAAGACATAAAACGGTATAAGACACGCAACTGTAATACCCCGTCAATCTAAACACCAATATGCTTTGTTGGTAAGCAAAGCCACTTTGCTGCAATGCGTTGCGTTGTCGGAATGTAACAACGTCTGCGTTGTGGTGATGCGCGATAACACTCTCTTTTCGCATTTCACTCTCCAATTTAGGTTGAATCACAGAAATAAATCAAGATAGAACGGCTAAGCGGGTGGAGTACGCGTAATTTAATCTTGCAGTATACTGCAGATTCGTTGAACGTTCATTCAGTCAGCGCGCACGTATCGACTTGATTACACCGAAGCGGTTGTGCAAAAATGCCTCATTGTGCAGTACCTAATTGTAAAAACAGAAGTATGAAAGTGAATCGGTCAAAAGGAGGTATTTCTTTCCACGTGTAATTTATTTGTTCTAACTAAAAGCAAAGCAAAAATTGACACGAGCGATTCCTTAGCAACGCACGTGCGTCGTCGTTCTATCTTGATTTATTTCCGTGGGTTGAATGCACTTCTGTCACTTATTTATCAAGAACGCGCGTTTACATTCACTCGAGAACACACTGTCTTAGCACAGTATGATTTCTGCTGTATTTAAAACGAGCTTTTGCCGCGCAAAGAAGTATTATTATATACAAACTTTCATCCCCTATTTGAACCCATTGGGGGTTGGAATTTATCAAAATCCTTTCTTAGCGGATGCCTACGTTATAACATCTACCTACATACCAAATTTCAGCCCGATCCGTCCAGTGGTTTGGGCTGTGCATTGATAGATCACTATGTCAATCAGTCAGTCACCTTTGAATTTTATATACTTAAAATAAATCTTTCTTCTACCCTCCATTTTGTCTTCTGCTGCCTTACTTTCGACAGAATCAAAATCGAATCGAGAATTGAATCAGTTCGACCTCGATATACAAGCGCGAAATTATACAGACGTCAGATCATCGAACGGCTAAACACCGCGACGCAATATAGCGACATGGCTTCGCTCTAAGATATTGATAGCGCATGCAATAACGTACTGTTGAATCGGAAAACCGTTTTACATTTGTATGTAAGTTTACTTACGTCTTAGAATCGTTGCGAGTTGTGACCGATTCAGACTGTGTTTGTCGGAGTAGATTATATTTACATCTGTTGTATAATATTACATACTCTACAAATGTTCGCAGTTTCGTTTGGGCTGATAATGGTTTATGAAATGAATTGAAATGAAATAATTTATTAAATCAAGTTACTCTTAGACTCATTTGTTAGTAAAGGCTTATAAATTATGTTAGTAACATTATCTTTTGTTTAAATAAATAATAATACATCCCTGGGGAATAAAACCATTGTAATATAGGACATATCCTCGAATCTCTAACGGCCGTTCCCAATATTTGATCTATCTCTGGTTTTGCCCTACTAGAGATAGGAATAGCTCACAATTGACATAAAATATATGTCTCTAATGTCTAATGTGAGCTATTCCTATCTCTAGTAGGGCAAAACCAGAGATAGATCAAATATTGGGAACGGCCGTAAGTGACCTAGTCTGTATCTAAGTCAAATGTCATGAAAATAATAAAACAAATAAACATATTTTTAAAAAGCAAATATCTCTTACCATAAAGTATTAAAATGTACAGTAATAAACCTCATAAAATAAAGAAGTAAAATGAAACAGTAAAGTAAAATTCACTTACTAAACAAACACTTACACATAAGCTTACTGTCGAGTAAAAATAATAAGCGTAAAATATGCTAAGTCGCGCTGAGCCTCGTGTTCGAGTTTAGTTTGTGTTTCCATTGCGAATGTTGGCCTGAGTAAAGAGCCCGGAGTATCGCTAAATGTTCCAGCTTAAACCAAGACAAGACTAAGGCTGCGTTTCCACCAGAGATGTGTTGCAAGGAATGTGTTTTTGAGAACCAATAGAATCGCTTCATTGACATGACATCGCCACACATCGCTCAGCGCGGCGATGCTATTAAATCTTAACAACACATTCCTCACAAGTCACAACACATCTCTGGTAGAAATGCAGCCTAATTGGGGACAGAATTTAAGTGTAGTAACCAAGTAACAGTGGAAGACTTTAATTTTGGTGAGTGAAAGCCGTTTTTAACAATAAGATGACCGTGAACTTCGCACTTATCATTTTCGTTACCAAGAATATTGCAAGAACTAAAATTAACCAAATCGGTTCAGCCGTTTTCGAGTTTCATCGAGACTAACAAAATTGAAAATTACAATATAGATTTTTGTACTTTCATCAGGAACGATCTTACATTGAAATTTCAGCCATAGAACAGGCGATTGACCCACGTAACACAACTGGTGCCGAAAGTTATTTCTGTGTGACCAGAATCAACATCACGCAACCACGAAAACCGATAATATGGCCTTTAGAGGTGCCTGAACCCCGAGGACCATACTAAACTGTCTTGGGACAAAAAACGAAACGAATCAGAAGAAAAGTAGGAGTAGAACTTAAAAGATATTATAACTACTTCCCCCTCCAAGCAAAGCAGGAGACAGTCAAATGGTAATGAACTTTTAGATATAAGTGGAAAGCATAACGGAAATTCTAATACAAAAACACATAAAACAAATTTGACGACCACTGTGGCTCAGTGGTGAGCGCGTTGGTAGCTCAAGCCGGGGGTCGCGGGTTCGAATCCCGCCGACGGAACAAAAAGTTTTCAATGTTCCCAGGTCTGGATGTGTATTAAATATGTGTATGATATAATAAAAATCTTAAATATATGTATAGTATAAAAGTATTAAATATATTTCCGTTGTCTGGTACCTGTAACACAAGTCCTTTAGGTAGACTGACGTGGTGTGAAGCGTCCATAGATATTATTATTATTATTAATCATAGGCTTTTCTTTTATAGAAAACATTATATTATTTCACGGGCAAACACTTTATATTCCCGCAGTATTACAGGCAAATAAATATATGCCAGTACAGGGTTGGCAATCCACATACAGCCTGAGGCGCATCGCTCATTGAATCCAAATATGGCAAATGTCCACTGACCCGTGACTAGAGAGCGTTCATAATATTCTTCCTCATGAAGGACCTTTGTGTGATGGATATACGGTTTACGTTGAATATTTTCGGAGGTAAAATATCTGTGAACGGTCCGTATCCGCACTTTTACGGCCGCCTTCGTAGTTAGCTGACAATGTAACCTTGGCAGGCCAAAATGGAAAGAAAGAAAAATAAGCCAGATTTTATCCATACGTGGTAGGTCTTAGTGTAAGAATATTAATAATTATGTTCTTTGCTCAAACTGATTAAAATATTTAAGTATTAGTTTCTTTGACAATCTGTTATACAGATTTACACATTATATGCCTTATGTCCTACTGCCAATATCGTTCAAGATATTTATTATTCATGTGCCTAATACCAGTCCTAATGCCAGTGTCATTTTTAATAACAGCTTTTTGCCATTTACTTCCTCGTTATAATATTCTTGTAAGTCTTAATACTAGTTGACCTGGCAGACGAATTACGTTACTACGGGTATCGAAATACACATTGATTCTCAGACCTACCACACAAATTTCACCAAAATCGTTCGGCCGTTTCTGAAACTGGGGGATGATTAAATAAATAGTAGGTACGTGTAGCACTCGTGGACGGCCCCGGTAAGCTACTTCATAGCATTTTTATCAACTAATGCAATTATGTAAATTGACCCTATTTATGCAAAATGAGTCCGATCCACACCATTGCCAAAATTGAGTTAATAATGCAGAAGTATTCCAAAATGGCATTTTTATCGACCCTATGAAGATCGTAATAATCTAACAATTTTTTCAGAACAAAACATTTTCACAACAAATTTACCAAGTAACAAATTAATGAGTATTGTTTTTTTTTATATAGATCCAAAGTAAATGGTCTATCGATTTTCTTTTTTAATTAGGCAAGTAGAATCATGCGACTTGGTTGCTGTTTGCATATTAAAAAAAGGCTTAGTTCTTAATATTTTACAAAGACTCATGTGGCTGGTTTTTTGTTGATAATATTATAAGGGCGACGGGTGATCAAGGCCCGACACAAAAGAGACATACCCAGCGAGGGATCCCCCGGAAGGCACAAGTACCCTTGGGCAAGCAAACTTTCGAGACTTCACCAACATGACTCTCGTGAAACCCCCCCCCCCCCCCCCCTCCCGGAAGAAAACCTTTCGGCTCATAACTCGGCCATCTTTAGTCCTAGACCGCCGTATGAGGACTCATCTTAATCATGACGATGAGATCTACAATTTGGCCCCAACAGAATTCCCGATTCGGGAATTCAGGAATTCTGTTGGTACCAAGTTGTAGATCTCATCGTCCTGATTAAAATGAGCCCTCAATCGGGGGTCTAGGACTAAAGATGGCCGAGTTATGACCCGAAAGTTTGCTTGCCCAAAGGTACTTGTGCCTTAGCCGGGGGGATCCCTCGCTGGGTCTTTGAAAAAAAAGTTATATACATGCAGAGCAAGTTAAATAAAATCTTTTAAAAATAATGTGTAATGGTATTATATAGTAGGTACTCATTTACATTAAAAATTGTAATTTGTAATACAGTACACTTTTAAAATACACATTAAATTAATAAATGAGTAATGTAAAGATGCTACTTTTCTCATTACAAAAAAAATTAATGAGAATTTATTTTTATGCCATTAAAAAAAAGTAATGAGTAATGGGAACTCACACCATTACTCAATAATAAAAGTAATGAGTAATGGAAATGTCTCATTACTCATTACTAAAATAATGAGTAATGAGATGTCAATGCATTAACTAAGGTAATGCATTATTTGCAACGCTGATATCAGGTAGGTACTTACTGCCGAAGCATACAACAAGATATATTTAGGATATTATGTTCACCTAGATACAAAAAATATTAAGTTTTAAATCTAAATTATATATTTTTTTCATTTCAATCTTTTTTTGGGTATATAAGCAACAATATAAACTAAAAAATAATGAATATATATTTCATTCTATTACTACATAACCGAAAGAAAAATAATGCAGATTTTCTTCAAAATTTGAAAGTTCATGAGGCCTCAGTTTATATAATTTAGGCAAATTTTATAGGTTAAAATCATTGTTTCTATGACTAATTAGATGTTAGACATCCAAATCGGGTGCACAGAACTCATGCGCAAAAATTCTGTTGACTTGTGTAATAAATCCAAAGAGGGGTTCTGTTTGGATTATATAAAATAAATAAAATAAAAATGTTTATTTCAGACTGGAGTCCATAAGTTGTTAGTAAATACAATAATTATTTTATTACAAACTATGTTAGTACTCAGGAATTATATAATTAGTTAAAATATCTACGTGGCCTACCAGCAGCACTGGGCACGTAAACATGAATGCGCACCCAATGACGCATGATTGAACACTCTACTTTATCACTTATCACCCTAAGAATGGTGTTGGTGCTTGCGCGAACTCTGCTCATCAAAGAAGCTTCTCGCTTTCGTCGCGTTCGCCATCAGTGTGAGTTTGAGCAAACATATTTGATGCGTTGCAGAATCGCGGAAGCCTTTCGTATGACGGCTTGAAAGCCATCAGTGTGAGTTTGAGCAAACATATTTGATGCGCTGCAGAATCGCGGATATTCCTCAGAATTGTCATCGTGTGGGTTGGACTTGTTATGCATAAATAGGTCCAATTATGCATTTATGCCGAATTACAGCTTTGTAGGTCTTAATAATATAGTCTCTGAGCAAAACCGCGCATAGACAGACGGACGGACAGACCGAAACTCAAGGGTTCTTTGTTGACTACGGAACCCTAAAAATTTCCATTATATTTACATTTTCATGAAAATTTCCACGTGTCCATGATTAGCATCGCCGTTCGTCTTGACAAAGTTTGAACAAGTCTCAGAGGTGAGTGGGAAATACATTTTATATCTCAAATATTCCCTCTAAAGCCTTTGAGAGAGTATTTGCATAATCGTGTGCAGTTTTTTTTATTATTTCAGAATTCAGGATGTGTGAGTGTGTTTAACTAAATTTTTCGACCTTATTTTTAAATATTTTTGAAAAAATAATACATAAAAAACGAAGCTTTTGGATACTATATTTTTTTAACTATTTATAACTGTGACTAATATGTCATTATGCTTTTATTTTCTACACGAAAATAATAATAATAATATCTATGGGCGGTTCACACCACGTCAGTCTGGCCCAATGCTAAGTACCTGAAGGACTTGTGTTACAGGTACCAGACAACGGAAATATATTTAATACTTTTATACTGTACATATATCTAAGATTTTTATTATATATCATGAACATTGAAAACTTTATATTCCGTCGACGGAATTCGAACCCGCGAACCCCGGCTTGAGCTGAAAAACACTCAACCAATTGAGCCACATAATATTATTATGATAGTAAAGAGCAACAAGAAGCGTTTCTTTAGCTCAAATTAGACAGCGTTAATATTCCGTACACAATTATTATTAATAACATATTAATACTGGTATACAAGGTAAATTTACATAGTTCCTAATAATCCATTTAGGCGGAAATTGTATGAAACTAAACATTGGGTGCATGAATTTTGATGGGAGCTCGAAATAGTTTGTCATACATTATTATCATGGTAATTTTCTAGTGTGATGTTTATGATCTAAATATCTAATAATACATTCATTATAGCTTATTTTAACTAAAATAGATATACCTAAAATAATTATTGGATAGGTAAAACCCTTTCGTCTAAATGTGGTCTAAATACATGCTCGGTGGTTCTTATAAAATAGATAATATTCTGTCAAATCATTATGAAAAATGTGTTTTTACTTTTTTTTAACTTTGAAGATTAAAAATTATCGTTCCATTCGTGGGTAACAAACACATTAAGGGGAATGCAGCAAGTTTAGTGTAAAAGGCAAAGCTTGACTGATGGATTAAATCGCCCGACCAAACCCACAGTGTATAAGCACACTAGGCCGAAAATACGCGGCGGAAGTTCGGCATGATTACACCTGCAATGTATTGTAAATTACCGATGACACACCATGCCGAAATTACTGCGTAGCGCATTGCTGACGTAATCAATAATCATGCCGAACTTTGGCCGCGTATTTTCGGCCTAGTGTGTTTAGACACTTAGAGCTAGGAACATGAAATTTCGCACATGAACGCGAATGTAATTTAGACGTTAACTAAGAAAGCATTTTGCAAAATTTTAATCTCAGTAGGTTAAATAAACAATCAATAATTATTATTAATATTATTTTACTCAAACTAAACCTCACTAAAGATCTAGTTTATTATTTCGAGAATAAACAATTATACTCCACCCATTCGTAACTTACTACCCTGACACCACGAAACATGCGTAGTAATTTTAAAAGCTTTCAAAATGGAATACTTTTAATAAATTACAATTAATTAACCGACCGTATAAATTCGTAATGTAACACACTTAACCAAAATTAATTACTTTAATTACATAAATTAATATTATTGAATTATTTCGTGCTATACGTTGGGTTTAATTTAAAATCCAATTTATCTAATAGGCACTTTAATTTGAAGTGGATCTTGAAATTGGTAATCAAAATATTTTGTGGATTAACCTGCTAAAGGCTTGAAATCGCCATCATGGATCAATACAAGCAATTATGACATATCGTAGGGGTTAAAGTTCATCATGGCCGACGTCATAATGCATGCTAATCGTGGTGTAAAGGTCCATACACGGTGGTGGTGGTGGTGCCATACACGGGACAATTATCGTAACGATTTATCTCCTCGATGTTAAAATCGAACGACAAATTGTACGTGTGTGGCAATATCACAAACGATTTTACGTTCAAAAGATCGATTGGACGATTTTCTTGACGATCGATCAAAACTACAAATTGTCCCGTGTATGGGCACCTTAAATCATTATCATATAACTACGAAGGTTACACGATCAATCTGACATCAATCCAAAATTGACGCCAGATTGATGGTTATAAAAATTACATATTAAAATTGATTAGTCCATCAATCCATGGGACGTAGGTTACACGATCAGGTTTTTATCAATCTGATTCATCAATCTGGTTGACGGAATATTAATGGTTATAAAACGTGCATATAAAAAAAATAATCCGTGGGTTAGACGATCAGTTTTCCGTCAATATTTACCAGATTTACCGATCAGATTGATGAAAAACTGATCGTGTAACCTATATCACCCGTATCAGGACCTGTATCAGGACGCAAACGACCGTACGGTCGTTTGCGTCCTGATACAAAACATTCTAGAACTCATATCGGAATATTGCAGGACGGAGAAACGCAACATTCTACTTCCATTGCGTTATTATCGCAGTAGTGCGTAACTACATGACCATCCTAATACAAAATGTACTGAAAACAGATGTCGCAATAACGCATGCGATATTATCGCGCCTGTGTGGGGGAGCCTTTATTCTACGTCTTTGTCTAATCGTAGGACAGAGCTAGACAGTAATAAAATTATTTTGTTAGCAATAATAAAGGGTATACAACTTTATGTTATAACTTTATTATTAAAATTGTTACATTGTTTGAAAAATTAGTTTAAAACTTTTGATTTTTATGAATAGCGGTTGTAATACGAAAGTTCGTTGCTAGTGGATGCAATTTGAAATTTTCAACTAATGTACCCTCGTTGCTTTGTCGCTAGAAAATACTATCCGACTTTTCATTTCTTTCGTCTCTAAAAATTAGATTGCTTAAATAAAAAGGTGAACGTTCTGAAGCTGGTTATAGTGGCGTTATTTGTGTTTAATATATTTTTTTGTTCGTTTTTTATGATATTTTCAACTAAGTATTAGATAATATTAACAAATATATTTCTCGAAATAGAGTTTCGAGTTACCTAGGGTTGAACTACATCTTTACGTAGCCTTACCTTACACCTCTTCTGTTGTTTGAAAATGAATCACACCACTATTCAATTTTCTGCAAACAATTTTATCGCTAATTAATGTTGACAGATGTTATGCTAAGTACTCACATACGATTTTGCTCGATCGAGCAATAACGTCGAGCAAAACCTGCGGCTCGGGCTTTCGTCCACATATTCAGCATTGCTCGATAGTTTTATTCTAAATCGATATATTTAATTCCATCAAGCCGGCTCGATGGGAGCCTTCGAGCTGTCAGTTTTGCGTTCAACATAGTAATTATTACTCGATTTGGATTAAAACTATTGAGCAAAACCGCATGTGAGTACTTAGCATTAGACAGAAGATTTTACTACTGCTAGATCATTGATTCCCAAAGTGGTCCAGGTGGATCCCCAGGGGTCCATGAGAGCCCAACAGGGGCCTACACTTGCGTGGAAAAAAGGGGGTCCACATGTATTAGGTGACCCGACTTGACTTCTCCTTATACATAATATAGACAGCCAAATATGTCAAAAGAAGGTCAGAAATTGTTTTTGAAAGAACTTGCATATTCCATATTATTCAGAAAGAGTGTTTCAAGACTCGCCGATGCCGCGCTGTCCGCCCGCCTAGTCAAAGTTGTGTCTAAACTGAATTAGCCTTGATTTGAAAAGCACAGCGACTGTTACATAAAATAATAGCAAGTTTCATGGATTAGTATTGTAGGGGGGGCGGAGTGTTACAGGGGGTCCGCAATATGCACCAACACCTTAAATTAAGTGGGCCACGAAACAAAGAAGTTTGGGAACCTCTATGCTAGAGGTAGCAGCAGCACAGACAGTAAAAGTTTTGTTCGAAGTTTAACAACGTTTCTGGTAATGTTCTGATATTAGTGCAATATGTCGGATTTTGGTCGGATGAATTACTTCTGCTCCTACCTTTTCGTGATATTCCCTTTTGAGGTAGACTTTAGTAACCATATTTCTACATTGTCCAGCTCGCTTCAATACACAGGTACCGTTTATCGAGTGTTTGACGACGGAAGTATGCATCAGTAATTTAAGAAATGTTCACCGTCTCGGGCATGTAAAAGCTGAAATTTGCACAAAATTTAGGAACTTCAATGCCAAATACAATTTTTTTAAGATTTATTTTAAATATGAACTTTTTTTATATTTAATCATACATTACATAATACATTATTAAAACGTTAAGCAAAAAACAAAAACGGTGTATTATTAATGTAAAGGTCCTAGTCTGTTGCTGCTTCATCTGATACTTTGGAAAACTACTTGATAGATGTCAGCCATATTATTGTTAGCGTAAACATGTCGTAAATATTCCAATTAAAATATCCATGCTAAATTTTATTTAATTTATTGTTAATTAAATCCAATCAATCAAGCAAGAATAACGGAATTATGAAACCAAAATAACCTGTTTTGGTCGGCGATTATGTAATTATGTTAAAATGAACAGCACATTTTTACATAATTGATTAGAAATCGTGTTCCTGGCACAGATTTTTTAATCCTCCCTACTCCCCACTTACTCCCCAGTCACTCCCCACTCGTTGCTCCCAGAAACTCCCCATCTTAGGTCAAGGGTAATTGCCCTCTTTGTTTTTGTGGACTGTCCCATGAATAATGTATTCCGTAGATAATACGGATTGTTATCAGAGGTCCGTGGACTTTACATATTAAATACCGGAATACATTTCCTTATTTACATTGCAAGGTATACTTTTAATGTAACGTGATTTAATAAATGTGTTTTTCAACTTTACACAGCATTTATTAACAGGAATCGCACAAAAATTGCAGTAATTCTTGTGTGAATATTTAAATGTCCACAGTCATTCTCGAAAATGATACGATTTTGATTTACGAGTCTTATAAGTTCCAAATTGAGCCGCAGCACGATCGTGCGCTAGTATAGCTGTCAGGAGTGGGAAAAGCCGTTGAGATCGAATTAGTTCCAAATTGAGCCGCAGCACGATCGTGCGCTAGTATAGCTGAGCCTGTAGACAAGTGGCAAAGCGCTAACGCTAACGCTAATGCTAGCGCTACAAAATGTATGCGATTTGACACCAGTCATCGCTTCGCTAGCGAATACTAATGTCAAATCCATACATTTTGTAGCGCTAGCGTTAGCGTTAGCGTTAGCGATTTCCCACTTGTCTACGGGGGCTGTCAAGAGTGGGAAAAGCCGTCGAGATCGAATTAGTTCCAAATTGAGCCGCAGCAATCGTGCGCTAGTATAGCTGTCAGGAGTGGGAAAAGCCGTTAAGATCAAATTAGTTCCAAAGTAAGCCGTAGCGTAGTACGACTTTGCGCTAGTATACATATAATAATCGAGCTGATTTTATTCTGTTCTGTCGGGAGTAAGGCAGCTGCTCATCAAAATAGAATTGGTAATTTTTGTATTGTTCCAATTGGAATTATCGAAAATAATCTACTATACAGATAAGGATAAAACTATTTAACAATCTTATTTATTGCTTTTCAAAGGAGGCCCCAGATTTCATAGATAGATACTTCTCAAATGTTCTTTCTCAGGACTCTATTGCCTGTTTTTACCAACCGCTTCATAACGCTAAGGTGTTCCCTAGTGGCTATTAAGAGTACAATCCTTTTCCAGGTTCCTAAATTTTTGTATGTCACCTGTCCTTAGGACATAAGGATGTTCATAAACCATGAGCACTTTAAAAACTTATTGTTTTAGAGATGCATGGCCCTAAAAGATAACTAGGGATGGTGAAATCGGGCATTAGTATCTCTAATACCAAATAACTAAATCACGTTTTGAGTGTTAAGAGGAAAAACAGACAAACATACTTTATCGCTTATATAATTAGCACAGACTAGTGTGGGTAGCAAGTTGTGGCTATTATTATAACGTTAATAATGTTGTTGATACAAACAATATTCGTATGTTTATTTCATGAGGGGCGTAAGGTGTTTTCGTTAAGTTTTGTGATTGTTAAATTGTTAACTAAACACGACCCACCGGCTTCAGGAAGGTAAATAATGTATTTGGATCTCTCTGTTATCACGTTTTGTGCTTTGTTTTAAATAATAAATCCATGAGATAGTGATCCATACGTATACAGTGTGTAACAAAAATAAGTGATAATACTTTAGGGTGTGTGCGTGTTCCTTGTAGAGAGTTCACTATGAAAGTACCAGCGCTGAAAGACGAAAAATTTTTTTCACTTTTGTATGGGCAAGAGCCCGAGCGTCACGAGTTTCCCCATACAAAAGTGAAAATTTTTTTTTGTCTTTCAGCGCTGCTACTTTCACAGTGAACTCTCTACAAGGTACACCTACACATCCTAAAGTATTATCACTTATTTTTGTTACACCCTGTATAACACGGTTACATTAACTTGACGCATGGTGACGACGTCATTATGGAGCGGGCATGTTATTGCTTTCCAGCAATGCGTCAAGTCAATTTGACCGTGTTATACATGTAATCTTAAAATGTGTCTGTCTGTTACTTGTGCACGCTTAAATTACTGAACCGCTGTAAATGAAATTTGTCGCATTTTCAGCCTATGGAGAGGAAAAATGGTTTTGTATGAAATATTTACAATAATTACCAAGGGATTTCGTTACAAATCAGTAATTGCGAGCTTCATATTCTCATCATTTCATAAATCTATAATTGTTTGACCCTACGAATTTACGAATTTAATAAAAATCTAAGGAAACGTAACTCCCATACTATTACAGTTTTGGTTCCTTTCAAACTGTCATGTCACGTCAGCCCGATACCGCTGAATAACCTAAATATTGCAAATGTATTGAAAATGTGTACCTAGGTATACATTTTTGACAAGTAAAATATTTTATAGAACATGTTTTTGACGGAGTTGCTTTTCCTTAGTTTTTATTATTCGTAGGATTGACCCCTATTCATCGGATTATATTATCGCGTCTACTTTACTATCTTATTTACTTGCCACGATAGTATAATAGTTAAAGTAGAATAATGGTATAAACTACCAATAATAAAAACTATAAATAACACGTATAAACGACTATTTATTATTACCATACTTTAGTACTAAGTTTAATAAATTGCAAACTTGCAAAGTACTTATAAATGGACGCTGTTAAGCATTCGTGTACTAACCCACAAAAAATACGTTAAATGAGTTATGAATGTAGTTATGTTCTTTACATGATATTTTAAAACAAGACTGCATTCAAAATTTAAGAACAAAAAAAAATGTGGGTTAGGATTTTAATGCTTAACAGCGACCAAATAGCGTCGTAATAAACACTAAAGTAATAACTAAAATAATTAGTTTGCTTACTATTTTATTGTACAGTTACGACTAGAACACGACATACGGCGACACGACGTTTAGTTTTAATTCGTCCCAAACACGTGGGAATTCCAGATACAATAGATTTTCAATCATTGTTATGCGGCACCCGGGTTCCGCTTGGGACTTGATGGGTTAATCAATAAAACATATCATATCGGGTATTACTAGGTCCAATTTATGTATAAGGTAGGCAAAAGGAGTGGGCACACTGAGACGGGCCGTGCCGAGGCTCAGCGTGCCGGGGCTCATTGCAAAAATCCGCCTCCATACAATTTGTATGGAAGCGGATGCGCGTATCGCACACTGTGTCGGGGCGCAGCGGATTTTCGCTTCCATACAGTGTGCTCACTCCTTTATACTAGGTAGCTGTGAGAACCGTATCAGTATCAGTGGGTACAAGAACTGCACTGGTCTCTACGAAAACTGTTAGGTTGCTACGAGAACAAAAACTGTACTCGTATCGATCTGTACTATGCAGATAACTACGATAACTGTACAGATATACAAATATTTTAAGAAAAAGAAAACGGACATACTTTGGCTAAAGAAACATTCTATAAATGTTATAGGACATTTCTCCACCAAAGAAAATATCCAAGAGTTATATTAAGTGTAGGTACTTTGCGAACCAAGGCTCTGGAATCCATTGTAAAATTCAATCATCACAGCAAAACTTACCATCTGGTGCATTTCTATTGTCTAAGCGGAAATCTTAAGAAATATCGGTTTTCCGATCACTGGAAAATGCTGAATGGATCTTTAATTTGTCCGTCGCATTGCTTCAATATTTTATTATGTTAGGATTGAATTTTGTTGCAAATGTTATAGTGGTATTTAATAGGGTAACTACACTACCTTTACAGTGTGTAAATATTGTAATGACTTAACGTATATGGGGCCATACGGAAATTACTCTTTTAATTTAAAATTTAAAAACATTAATTGCTTGTTAATTAAGAATTAAATTCTATTAAACTTCTTATTAAGCCCATATCTTTTTCGATCGTTTTCGTCATTTTCACACCTTCCCTTCCATTTGATCTAATAAAGAAAGGGTGAAGGTGTCTTAAACAAAGACGTCATCTAGATACCAGAATGACCCTTTAATAACACGGCTTAGGCTGTCGTTAAGGGCAGCCGCTGTCAGGGCTGGCAACCGATAGAAAAGGGCTTAAATCGTCACGCTATGACTGAAAAAACAATTGTCGAATTTAATCTTATTTTCGATATGAAACTAAAGTGAATTTTTCCTATTATTTTGTAATTTTTTACTGTCTGCCAAACTTTTCATTTAATCAAACCTTGGATTTTGACCTATTGATAGAACAGGAACCGAAAACGGGATAGACGTAACGATAAGCTGTTTTATCCAGATTTTAAAAGCTGGTATGTGACAGCCCTAGCCAGGGTACAGCAAACCTCTAACACTTCAAAGAAAACGGTGGGGCCGTGTAAACTTATGGACCCTTAGCCCTATTTTAATAACTTTTGATCAGTGAAACGTCTTCTGGGCTTAAAACTTTGTTATTTTTAATGAAAATTGTACAAGTTTAAATTAATTTCTATAATTATTTTGGGTGATTATAATCGGAAATTATACAGTTTTTGATTGGTGTTTAATGTGGATTACAGAATATATAAATTAACCAACATAGTACCGTACTACGTACAAATAATTATATTATCTAGTTGGAAAAGCTACATTAACTCACCTTTAAGTAGCTGGCTGCAGTAGTGATTACCTGAGTACAATATATTATTAGAAATTCATCTACATAGTTACCAATACAAAGATAAACAAATGTAAGAAATCGAATAAATAAAGTTCAGTTTTAGATGGTTTATCCAAAACTGAGTACCATCACTTCGCCTTGTCACATTGCAATGTGAGCTACCTCTAAAGAATAGGTTACCCAGTCCGAGCAGCTGAAGTGACAGTAGGCAGTTACTGTGTCTGTGTATTCGCTCGAGAGCAGCTCGACTCACCTGGGTGGGTCACACCATGTACACTGTTGACGTCGCAGTAGATAATCGACTCGACTCGGAGTCGAGTTGTATATGATGTGGGAAGGCGAATGGCGAGTGAAAAAACAAAACATGTTGTAGTAACTCGCACGCGAGCAACTGCCCACTCGCAGATGAAAGTAACTCGTATGATGCGGTCACACGGAGCAAGTAGCCGTACCTCAGTAACTGACTTGCATGTTAGCTCGCACCGTGTTTTTTTTTTTTTTTTTTTTATGAAATAAGGGGGCAAACGAGCAAACGGGTCACCTGATGGAAAGCAACTTCCGTCGCCCATGGACACTCGCAGCATCAGAAGAGCTGCAGGTGCGTTGCCGGCCTTCTAAGGGGTAATAGGGGAGGGTAGGGAAGGGAATAGGGGAGGGTACGGAAGGAAATAGGGGAGGGTAGGGAAAGGAAAAGGGTAGGGGATTGGGCCTCCGGTAAACTCACTTACTCGGCGAAACACAGCGGAAGCGCTGTTTCACGCCGGTTTTCTGTGAGGACGTGGTATCTCTCCGGTCGAGCCGGCCCATTCGTGCCGAAGCATGGCTCTCCCACGTCAAAAAGGTGTAACCCAGGCATAAGAGGAGCGGAGTAAATTCTTAAACGATACCAATTTTATAATATTATGTATGTATCTCAAGATTTTTAAAATCCTTATATTACTTTCCCAGGTCCGTTAATAATGGAATAAAGCTACACTAGGGGCTAGGGCTGGGTCTCACTCTATTATGCAAGTCTGAGATGTGCTGCACTTTATAAGAGTGATTTCTTAAAAATATATAAATGGCGTTTTATGGGTACTACCTGAGAGGAGACTGGAGAGAGCCAGGCTTGGTGTTTGCGTAAGGGCAGCTAAATATTGATTTAATATTTTGAATAAATCAAATTGTACTTAGTTGTTTTGTTTGTGTTATTCACTTAAATTACGTTTATAGAAGAAAAGATATTGCGTCCATGGCCATGGACAAAAAGTGAAGAGAGGAGAATTTCCGGTGTTGCTAGCGTTCCTGTGTTGCCAGCAGCCGGAAGACGTCTGGTTACTTGCATTTTGGCCCATTAAAAAAAGGAATAACCGTGTATGATTATTTTAAATCGTGGATCGCGTACAGTTTTGAAGAAATAAAGTCCGTTGTGCTAAAATTCGATTATCGCGCGGGAACCGTAGATTTTTCCGGGATAAAAAGCAGCCTATGTTCTTTCCAGGGACTCCAATAATTTCAGCAAAGTTCAGCAGTTTGGGCGTGCAGAGGTAACAGACAGACACATAGACAGACAGATGGACAGACAGACACACTCTCACATTTATAATATTGACATAGATTAATTAATTGTTAAAGTTTGTAACTTGAGCCACACAGGAATCTTTTAAAACCGTAATACAATTTCTTCATCCATTTAACGTTCATTTAAGATAGAAGATGATGCTCTGTTTATTCAAGTGCAGTTAAATCCCAGGGTTTGTTTTAGCGACAGTTGTATTGGTAGATGTACTAGATGGACTAGACTTTTAAATTATTTTAACACTTTTTTATTATAATACAATTTATTCATCTATTTAACGTTCATTTAGGATAGAAGATGTTGCTCTGTTTATTCAAGTGCAGTTAAATCACAGGGCTTGTTATAGCGACAGTTGTATTGGTAGAAGTACAAGATGGACTATACTTTTAAATTATTTTAACACTTTTTATTTTAATACAATTTCTTCATCTATTTAACGTTCATTTAGGATAGAAGATGTTGCTCTGTTTATTCAAGTGCAGTTAAATTACAGGGTTTGTTATAGCGACAGTTGTATTGGTAGAAGTACTAATTGGACTAGACTTTTAAATTATTTTAACATAATATTTGTATAGGTGTGATAAAGTCAACTAAAACATTTTGGGCACCGCTTGTAAATTGCAATAATATAGTAAATTCGGCATAAGGATAAATGTCTTTTAAAAAATAAATGTTAAGAATAATAGGATAGAAATCTAAGCACTAAAATACAATCTAAAAGATACAGATATAATATACATACTTTAAATATAAAACTATAAAAAATATATATTTATTGAGATTTTTTTTCTGAGGGGTCTGTAAGTGTCTAAGCAGACTATGCCGAATTTCTGCGGCGGAAGTTCGACTTGATTCCGCCTGCAATGTATTGTAAATTACCGATGAAACACCATGCCGAAATTCCGTCGCGTTTTTAGCGTTTGACATTGCTGACGTAATCATGCGGAATTTACGCCGCGGAAATTCGGCATAGTGTGTTTAGACACTAAGCTAAATAGACTATTTTCGTCAATTAGATATAAATCAATTAGAAAAAGTAAGTGCGGATATTTCTAAGTAACATATTTCTAAGTACTTCAAAGTAACTCAGAAAATTCAATTTTTAATTTGCTATGATTCGAGCTCGAGCCATTCCATAATTTTAGTGATACAGTGATGGCGATAAGCATTATAAATAAAACTTGTTTTTTTTTACTTGAGTACCTACAAGAAAACATGAGGAGACTAAATTAATTAAACCCTCACGAAACTCCTGCATTCCTGTCTTAGTGCAAAATTCAATACACTTTATTGTCCAAGGAAACTGTCTTAATTGAAAATTACGGACGCGTCTAATGGACACGGGCGAGCGGCGACTTGCACTAAATCCTCTACACTGCATGAGACTCTGGTACAAATTGCACGATTCATTACTATTTCAGAGAAATGAGGAGACTCGAGTTATGTTTAGCGTTGGAAATATGTTGACGGAAACTCTCTGCAATGGATAAAGGAAGGTCCTTCATGTTGGCATGTTGGATAATCATAACTGCAACAATCATCATTTGGCAGTTGTCTTCATGTACTATCAGAGAAGTTGATTCCTAGGCAGTTGACAGACCAGTGTCATTTGGTCGAATCATGTCAATTCAATGTTAATTTTGATCTGTTAGCTGGGTTCGACGTAATGCGACCAAACTACGTAGGTCTCCCATCTGCCTAGGAATCAACTTCTCTGATAGTACAATAAACGTCAATCGATGACAATCAAAGTATAATATAAGCCACTCTACCTTACCTTCACATTTTATTTTCTCTGTTTTTTGTTTTACAAGTTCATTACTGCAGTTACTAGTTGTAGAGATATAACATAAACATTAAAAATTTCTAAAGCACATAGAGTACAGCAGATAGGCTTAGCCACTCTATTTACCCATCAATTAAATACTGTAAACTTTTGAACCATTTATCTCAATCAATGAATAAAAATACCTCAGCGTTTATTTACCACCTAAGCTAAGCGCCAAAGGCTCTGATTTCACCAAGTTGTATTTCTACTCTAAGATTTGTACGTGTATAACCCCGACCCCAACCCCAGTGCACCGGCGGGGTCGTTATTAAGACAAGATGGGTCAATTCTCTCCACGGCCGCGCGGGGCATATTACTGCAGCCTACACTTTGTTTTTATTGTTATAGTTATTTTTACAATTGTTAGAGAATTTCTCTGCTCATACCTAATTTGTAATACCTTATTAAGACTTTATTTAGACTTGAACGAAGAAGAAAATATTATTGTTGTTTTCGTTAATTGGTAATCTCTAAGAATAACAAACATATTTGATGTAGTAATCCTATCATTACGATTGACTTTACCTCTGTAATAATATATTATTCTTTTATTTCCTGTTGATAAATTTTCAAGACCATGTTTCGTTTTCCTGGAATAGTTTCCTGTGCTCAGACACTAACAAATCGGCAAGCTGTTGGCGTTACAGGTGAAATTGAACGCCTCACTACAATAGACACTGGAATACAGAGCGTAAACCTTTTCGACAAGTTATAGTGCATGTAAAGCGACAGGTTATCGGAAGCGATACACGGAATGGCGCACGACAAGATGGCGGCGCCACAAAATGGCCGCCCGCAGCAATCCCGAATACAGATTGCGTCCCCCGCGCCCCCGCGCCAACTCAAAGCAATTCCGCGTCCAAAAGAGACGTTTCTATTTGTGCAAATTGTGTGCAACTTATGGTTCACACACTATAGACGTGCGAAACGAAACTTCAATTTTAATATGGTATTCTTATTTAAAACTGCAGTAATTTATAATCTAAAAAAATATACATTTTGTTGAATAATATCTTCATATTATATTAAAAAGTATTTTGTCTAATATTTTTATTATTACACAGCCATATAATAAAACAATTAGAGTCCCTGTTAATTGTTGGTCCACCTTGCTAAATACGTTTAATTTTATTAAAACTGTAAATTTTGAGAGCTATTGATTTAACTACTTATAAACAGCATTTAATACAATGAAATTATTTGTCAACTATTCATCTATTACATTGTAACGACAAATTGAATAAAATTAGTTAACAAAAAAATGTATAATATGTCAGCAGTGTGCGCTGTGGTGTGTTGGCAAGCGGCGCTCGTGTTATAAAGGTTGAGTGCAGATTATTGAAATGCACTGAATAGTTTGTCAACTTGCGTATCATCTGTGATTCTGAGGCATATTAACTTGCTGATACACCGTTTTGTCTTAATGTATCATCGAACAAATATATTCTTAGTTCTGTAGCTCTACCATGAGTTTAAAGCTATAGTATTTATCGATACGCGATGCCGACTACGTAAATATTTAGTATGACAAATTTTACAGCGCGCAAATATGTCAAAATGGTAGAGCTACTGTTCACTCTGGTATTAGCTTACCGATACACTGTTTTATCATAATGTATTGATTCCTAGGCAGATGGGGGACCTACGTAGTTTGGTCGCGTTACTTCAAAGCCAGCCGACAGATCACATTTATCATTAATATGACATGATCCGACCGAATTAATGACGTTGGTATGTCAACTGCCTAGGAATCAATTTCCTCGATGGTACTTACCCCCTTAAGGCTGCGTTTCCACTGAAGCGGAGCGGAACTTAGCGGTGCCGAATTGACCAATCACCATGCATGCTTCGCTGTCATTCCGCTGGAATAGCACGATTGGTCAATTCGGGCACCGCTAAGCTCCGCTTCGCTCCGCTTTAGTGGAAACGCAGCATTAAAGGGTGTGTTAAGTTAAGACAATGCGATATCACTTTGGGGTATATATTTTGTAGAGTCAAACTAAAGAAATTGTTTAAGAAGGTACGAATTTATAAGTCGAAATTTCTCAGTTGATGCACAATGTTACTATTGGATATAATTATAGCCTTAAGGCTTAAAACCTTTTCATCCTATTGCTTGCTAAAACATCGAAAATGTAGAGCGAATTTTAGTTTTATAATCTTGTTTATTCCTAAATGAAAGACTAGCCTGAAAAATTCGATGCGAAATCTTTAAAATCTATACGGTCGAGAGAATCTTCGATTATTTCAAGCTATTTCCTGCTCGAATAAACAGCTTAAAGTTATTAGTAGCTCGTTCACTTTATGGCCCGATGTTTAGCTCTTACAGCTCTGGCGGATAACACCTCATATAATTCTATTTAAAGACGCTTTTAAGATTGTGCAGAAATGGGTTGATGAGCAAATAGTGCATTAGTTAATTATGCCGATTACTTAATACTTATATTAATAAATACATTTCTCGTGTTAGGCCGCCGCGTACTCCTCAGAAACGGCTGATTGAAACTGATTTTAACCAAATTTTATATGCATATTCAGTGGGTCTGAGAATCGGCTACTGGGTACTTTTTTATATTGATAAGTGCATTTGTTGAATAATTAATAGTAAATTATTACAACTCGAGACTGACGGCGACCATTGTTTGTGCGACGGGATAGCCATGGTGACATACTTATTTAGTCACTCCAATAAAACAATACGGCCGAAATAGGTACTATAAATGGCAAAGAAACGTTTGCCGGGACAGCTAGTACTAATATAAAAATAATTTCAGACGTTTTAATTAACAATATTTTGTCATGTTTTAGGAAAAGTCGCTTAAGGGGGGCGACTAAAGTAGAATAGATGATAAAATATGATCATATAATTCATTTTATATACTTGATAATAAGTTACGATTTTTTTAAACATTGATACTGCTTTTAATTTGCGAGGGTCTGAACTAGCGAAAACACGATATCTTAAAATTTTATCCATAAAAAAAAATTACAAAGATGCATCTAAATTTTACGAATATTAAATTTTTTTCAAAGCGGTACATTCAATGGAATCAATATTTTAATAAATAATATTATTCATTATTTATGTAGACTACCATATTATGTTACATTATCACAGTTGCAGTAGTCTTTCGGAATTAGTCGTCATCAACATCACACTGCAGGAAAATATCAGGTATTAAGGAGAGAGCACACTGAGACGGTCCGTGCCGGGGCACATCGCAGAAATCCGCCCTCATACAATTTGTATGGAAGCGGAAATCCGCTGCGCCCCGACACAGTGTGCGATACGCGCATCCGCTTCCATACAAATTGTATGGAGGCGGATTTTTGCGATGAGCCCCGGTACGCTGAGCCCCGGCACGGCCCGTCTCAGTGTGCTCACTCCTTAAGGGCGACGCCAAACGAGCGTAATTTGTGACTTGTGAGTCGCAGAATTTCGGCTGGCAGAAATTCAGCTGCATTCAGTTTCATACACAAGTCCTGTTTGATTGATATACGAGCGTAATTTTGTGAGTCATGATTTGTATGAAAAGATATTTACGCGACCGAAATTCTGCGACTCACAAACTCACAAATTACACTAGTTTGACTTCACCCTAGGTGGAAATTAGTCTACCTGTTTGGATGCTACACTGATAGACACACAAAAACAGATACGCTAATCTTATTACACCCCTATTTTTTCATCGGTTAAAAATATAATAGTCGCGGCCGTTTCCCCAAATGGAAGAAATAAACGAACTCATAACACAAATGAAACAATGAAACGAGATGAAATGCACCGAAATAATGCGATTTATATTAAATACCTGTTGAGTTCTCGTCCGAGTGCGCGATTGTTTCATAACCTTAATGCGATCGTTACATCAACTGTGGAGTATTTACCATTAAATGTATTTACATTTTCGATCAATGCATTATCTGGGTATTAATTCTTATAAATCGAATGTCACTTATGCGGGGCTTACACGGGTGACTATAGCCGCACGGCGAAAATTGACCGTATAAAATATGGCAATACGAAGCATGCCGAATTGCCATTTAGACAGTCGATTTTCGCCGTGCGGCATCGTGCAGCTATAGTCACCCATATTATATCAAAAGTTGCCTCACTAGTGTGGAAGGTAATGTCGAAATCGAAGTGAAATTTGAGGTATAGGCGCTACTATGGACGTCAAACTCTGATTGAAAGCGTAAGCTGTAAAGAGGAATCTGTGATCTTAGATTTACCAGCTTATAGAATTCGTGAGTTTAGATAATATACTGAAACTTAAGAGGAGTCCACACTGCCCTTTTTTCCATACAAACGTTGTCCCCTGTTTCCTCCCTGGATAATGCTCGTAGAGTTTTCTTTTTTTCATAATTTAATTATTAAATAAGATATGAACGTTCAAAAACCCAAAAAAATGGCCAGATTTTCCACTGTGTTCAAACATCCAGAAAACAGATTTGGCTAGATTATACAAAAAAGACATACGATCACCGCTCAAGCCTTTTTTTAATCTTTAATGAAAAAAGTAGGTACTTAAATCGGTTAAGTTTTGGAGAGGGAATAAGGGGACAACGAACCGTTGATTTTCTGCAGTTGTCTCTATCGCGTTCTGCGGTATAGGCTTGTGGTAAGGGAGATATAGATATTACAAGTACTTTTTTTTTCATTTCTTTAGCCCCTGGTGTATCCTCTTAAGCAACATAATAATATCATTATTCAACGCTGATATTATTTGAGTCAGGGTTTATTCATAATTCTAAGCATTTCTCTCAATCCTCCGGTAAAGCATAAGGTGTTCTGTATGTTTTTGATATACAACACAATATTTTCTTTCACTTACATTACACGTATGTCTAGAAAAGTCTTACCGGAATCGTATTTTTCCCCATAGTCCACATGTACAATATGTACAATAAATATCTATATTCTTTGCCTTTCCGTAAAATAAGTGCCTTAACCTTTTATACTAGTAAACATTGAAAAATCTATAAAAACGTTAAATCATCTTACGAAACAGATTTCTTGCGTTCTCAAGAAATGTTTTGACTTTTCCAATTCCTTTATTCGCGGAGGTATTTTCTATCGGAAATCATAGTTTGCGAGCATGCGGCCGACAGTCGTGAAACTGAATCAAACCCGAGAAACCTTCATTACTACGACGATTGTTCTCTATGTCTCGAGATTGCTTATTTATTTTTAAACGATCCTCAATCTTCGTCGATTCTACTATCACAATGCAGCTTCGTTTTTGCTGCGATCCAGTCCCTTCAAATTGCAATGGTATTGAGATAATAATAATAATATAATAATATCTATGGACGCTTCACACCACGTCAGTCTGGCCCCGTGCTAAGTAACTAAAGGACTTTTGTTACAGGTACCAGACAACGAAAATATACTTGATAGGTACTTTTATACTATATTTAAGATTTTTATTATATCATGCACATATTATTTAATACACATCCAGACCCGGGAACATTGAAAACTTTTTGTTCCGTCGGCGGGATTCGAACCCGCGACCCCCGGCTTGAGCTACCAACGCGCTCACCACTGAGCCATAGAGGTCGTCAAAATGACGTCAAGAGTAACGTCAAGAGTAAACGTCAAGAGATGAGATGTAGATTATAAATTATAATAAAATATTAAATAATATTCTACCAGTTATGTATGTATTGTAAAATTTGTATTTGAAAACACAGATTTTTAAATTTGTGTTGTTAAAACAACACTTTTTAATACGTAAAAATTTATTGTATGTAAAACAGCAAGAGAACAAAAAATTCAAATCTATCACTCGTGTCAAATCTGATATTTTTTCATCCTCAATAATTGACAACTATTGGTAAAAAGAGGTTCTTAAGTAAAGGTTTCTATAGGGATGAAGGTTACCAGATTTTAAGATCTTTTCGTTAAACACGTGTCATACTTCGGCTTTTAGGCACGAAAGACGCTATTGATACATGGCTGATGGCTCGACCTGATGCGTAGATATATATATTTTTTAAATATGGCCACCAGATGACCATTCGTGTACGTCGGGTCTGTCCCTAGCGGTAAATTAAACATTGAAAACACTAATTAAAAGAAAAAGAGATTAAAATATTAAAAACTAGCTGTCCCGGTGAACTTCGTGTCACTTAAAAACCTTCCCTGGACTTCTACGAATATTTTAAGACTAAAATTAGCCCAACCCGTTCAGCCGTTCTCGAGTTTTGCGCTTGGCAACACATTTAGCTACTCATTTTTATATTATAGATAGATGGGTGGATGAATGTCAATGCACACCACTATAATATTATTTTGTAAGCAAACAGCTACACTGACACCACATCTAACGAACTTAAACATTTAATTCGTGTCGTAGCGTAATGTCATTAGACTCCGCGCTACATTGATAATATTGAATCAGTTGACTATTAACAATGCAAATAATGCTAGGGCCCCCGGCGAGCTTCGCAAATGCACTGAACTTCGCGACAAACGTATCGGAATAGCGATTATAGACCTTATGTTCTAGGGAGGAAGAGTCAATGAATTGCTAGAATAACTTGGGTAGTTTATCCGGCATTGTTTGCAAATCCAAACTTATGCAGCGGCAATGTTTACAAGGATCGTTTGTAGCCTTAATGCTTGTAGTTTAAATTGTCTTCGGATTTTATTTGTGATTCGTTTAAATCGCTTCCCTGGTCGTCTTTATTAGACCGGGTGGAACTGCCTGACGCCTTAATGCTGTTTCTATTCTGTAGATTTACTGCGAAACATAAAATTAGTTATTGAATTGTTGGTGTATTTTTCTTTCACGTTGTTAAGTATAGTTTAGATTTATTGATTGCTGCGCTAATATAAGTTTAATTTAAATGATAATATTATTGGTTAATAGTATATACTAATATACTTACTACATAATAAGTCTGTTATCATAGTTTTACTGCGACATATATTATTATTTTCTGAGTTTTAATTTCTACAAATCTATCCTCTCTGTCTACCTTTTCATTGAGACCGAGATGCATCTTGAGTACTATTTATACCGGCCTAAGTCACAAAAAAGGATAGAGAATAGTTTTAACTGTCAAAAATATTCAAATTTTATCGACCATAGCTGCAGGTAATGTTTTATATCAAAGCTATCAGTGCAAATCTTCGAAAAATTCATCACCGATTACCGTATGTTAGCTAATACTTCGACATGACAAATATACCTGACCTCTTTCTGATTTATGAGTTAGCTAATGGGAGCGATAAAGACAGATATAGTTTGGGCGATGTTTAATGGCTGGTAACTGCCGACTATTACGGGGTCTATCGCATGCTCGTTACCCCGTGACCCCAATTACTCTATAGCCTTTGATTAAGAGCTTTCCCGATTGTTACTCGAAATATTTACATAATAAACTAACGTAGACGACGGATTGAGGCTTCAAACTACACTTCTATAGTTCTATTTCAAAAAATTAATAACAATAACTATGGATAGATGGATGCTTCACATCACATCAGTCTAGCCCCCTGCTAAGTACCTGAAGGAATTGTGTTACGGGTTTAATACGTAACTAGCTATTTGACCGAGCTTAGCTCGGTATTCGACAAAACACGTATATTACATATATATATACAGTCTTTTGGTTGATCGCTGCACTTGTAACACATTCTTATAGCCTATGTGGGTAGTCGAAAACTATAAATAAAACAGATATCCTGATTACGTTGGAAGTACAAAGAGAGCAGATAACGTGAACGTGCCGGCTGAACAAATGGCAAGAGACGTAAATCACGTTTATGGCGTTGTTCCACCGTACTTCCTGTAGTTCGCTAATGTGAAAGGTACAAAACTTACAAGTTGTACAGGATATCCTTGTTAACAACAAAGTATATTGCGAATACATCTGGAGGAATCGTGATGATAAAACTAAATGCTTGACATTCAACCCTTATTTCACTAATACTTAATAGTATTATAAGTGTGAAAGTGTCTGTCTCTATGTCCTTCACGTCCGAACCATTGAACCAATTTTGCTGAAAAGTATAGATATAAAAAATGTAAGATTTCCGCTCGATAAACGAAGTTGCGGGCGACCAAGATACTTCGTGTGCCATATCGCGTCCCCAAACGATGAGCAATGCTCGTCTTTCTTTAGTCTGCGCTCCACCGTTATCAGAATCGGACGTCAATCGGATTGAAAAAATGCCTAATTGTGCCGTATAGAGCTGTAGAAATTCGAATAGAAACGTTGGCCTAGATAATAGACACGCTTCTCATCATCAATACGTCACAGTTTTCATACAAATGGAGGGACATGCGGTATCTATCTTGATCTACATCTGTGGTTATTAATTTATTAGTTTTGAAATATTCTTTCAAACAAAAAAATACACGCGTGACGCTTCAGGCGGACATTTTCCTTTTCACAGAAAAGCGCCGCGCTTCTGATTGGTTAGCGGGAAGGCTAGGGCGTGTGAAGATAGGCCTACGAACAATAAAAACTAAAGAAACGTAACTCCCATACTATTTACCGTTTTTTATTTCCTTTCGAACTGTCATGTAACGTCAGCCTGATACCGCTGAAGACCACCCACCACTGGCCACCTAAATATTGCAAATGTATTAAAAATATGTAGAGCATGTTTTTGACGGAGTTACTGTTCCTCACTTTTTATTATTCGTAGAGATTAGCTCATGTTTATACAGAACTAGATAACGCTCGCACCTCCGTCGAGCCAAAGTCAGTTTAATGCGTGGTAACCGTACATTTCCGGGATAACAGTTAGTGTCTTATGTCCTTTTCCGGGACTCAAAGTATCTAAAACAAATAGCAAAATCTGTTCAGCGGCTTAGGCGTGAAGACGTAACAGACAGACAGACACACCTTCGCATTTATAATATTACTAGCGACCCGCCCCGGCGTCGCACGGGTATAAAATATATAGTCACTGAAAAAATGATAAAATCGATAGCCTATGATCCTTCACGTGGTCTACTTCTTATCTGTGCCAAATAAAATAAAAATTGCGCCAGTAGTTCGCGAGATAAGTCCTTTCAAATAATTTCCCCCGATTTTTCCACATTCTCCTATTAGTCTTAGCGTGATAAATTATAGCCTATAGCCTTCCTCAATAAATGGGCACTAACACTGAAATAATTTTTCAAATCAGACCAGTAGTTCCTGAGATTAGCGCGTCCAAGTTAGCCCTTTCAAATAATTTTCCCCGTTTTTTCCACATTTTCCTCTATTCCTTCGCTCCTATTTGTTTTAGCGTGAAAAAAATATAGCCTATACTCTATAGCCTTCCTCGATAAATGGACCATCTAATACTGAAAGAATCATCAAAATCCTTTGCGTAGTTTTAAAGATTAAAGGGAAACATGAGGAAAAAAAGCGACTTTGTTTTATAATAAGTAATAATAATAATACTCCCCACACCGGTTTCGGTGACGGTGGCCGGTTTCATTGAAACCAGGCCAGCTATGCAGGAGTAATTTTATAGTGCTCAAGTGTGTGCGCAGTATTCAAGAGCACTCTCTATTCCTTTTACTCTCATAACCCAGTGGGACGGAAGACCGACACGACTGGCGAGAGATCAGGCGCAGGACCGACTTTTTACATGCCCATCCGACGCATGGATCATCTTACTTGTCAGAGAATCAGGTGATCAGCCTGCATTGTCCTAACCAAACTTGGAAATAACATGTTTCCAACGCGGGATTCGAACCCACGACCTCCGGAGTCGAGAGCGACGCTCTAACCACTAGACCACGGAGGCGTTCAATATAATATGTATTATATTGAACGCCTCCGTCCGTGTTTGCCTCCGTTCAAATATAATATGTATAGAAGTATGGAACTATGAATGGTAGTATGAAATATGAATATAGTCCTTACGACTTTTTTACCGATAAATTATTTTATTGACAAATAAAAGCCCATTTCACAACAAAATTGTATAAAAATATTATCACACAGACAATGGGGGATTTAATCGTTGACGTCAATTGTGAATCGAGCTGGAATATTATGAGTGCTGATTACAGCGATGCGAGTGTATTAATTTACCTTAAACATGACCTTTATGCCAACGAGATAAGGCTTATTTTATATTATCACCGATGTAATATAACTAACCGCGTTGTAGTGATATTGCGGTGAGCAGTTGGTAAGACTGAAAATCACATATCCATATTATTATCCATGTTAATATTATAAATGCGGAAGTCTATCTGTCAACTGACCTCGTCACACCCAAACCGCTGAATCGATTTTGCTGAACTTATGGTGTGAAGATACTTTGAGTCCCGGAAAAGGATATAGGATACTTTTTATCTCGAAAAAATGTACGGTTCTGAACCAAAAACGCTAACCAAGCAACTATGGTTTTGTGGTTGCGGTTACTTTAAGAAGTATCCACTATCCAGTCCTGAATACAGGAAAAACTTTCCGTTTTTATAAAATAACAAAAGTATTGCCGTCGCTGGCTCTTCGGCCATAAGTATAAAGGTTAAGGGCCGGGACACAAAAACACGACACGACGTCGTGTCGTACCACGACGCGACGTCGTTTCACGATGCGACGTCGTGTCGTAAAAACTCATCATTGAATTTCTACGTGAGTTTCTACGACGTGACGTCGCACGATGTCGTGTCGTAGTTTTTTACGACGCGCGTCGTAGATTCCCACGACACGACGTCGTATCATGTTTTTGTGTCCCGGACCTAAATCAATGGAAACCACAAAATCATTTCAATATAATTGAGACATCTATAAAATGTCATTTACCTAAAATATGATTTATTAAGCTACTGCATAGCTTTGAGCGCGGCGACCGAATCAATAAATTCCGTAACGAAAAAACCTAACACACCGACCGGCACAGCGGTGCTGCGTTGCCAGATATCGTCACGGTGTTTAGGTGCATGCGACTAGACGTATTATAATTGCATAAGTTGATAAAAAAATACTATGCATTAGTTTTACTGCGGCAGTCCCCGAGTGCCATACTTTTTTTTTGCTTTAGTTGAACTTTTTTTTTTATGAAAGAAGGGGGCAAACGAGCAAACGGGTCACCTGGTGGAAAGCAACTTCCGTCGCCCATGGACACTCGCAGCATCAGCAGAGCTGCAGGTGCGTTGCCGGCCTTTTAAGAGGGAATAGGGTAATAGGGGAGGGTAGGGATAGGAAGGAAAGGGAATAGGGGAGGGTAGGGAAGGGAATAGGGTAGGGGATTGGGCCTCCAGTAAACTCACTCACTCGGCGAAACACAGCGCAAGCGCTGTTTCACGCCGGTTTTCTGTGAGAACGTGGTACTTCTCCGGTCGAGCCGGCCCATTTGTGCCGAAGCATGGCTCTCTCACGTATAAATATTATACGTATATAATAATATTTCCATAATCGAGCATCAGGATATTCAAGTATCTAGAACTAGCGGAGTGAATGATCGTTATGCTTCGGTGCGTGCAGGCTGTCCAGATACTACCTAATTAAATACTACCTGGAATTGCCATGGAATAATGTCTGTTCCTTGAACTGACGGAAAACGTAACAGGGTATTTGGATTATGCTCAGATAACGGAAGTTAAAGCAATATTGCATTCCATTTACTGATAAAAACATCTACAGTGTACATACAGTGTTTCGCAAGGAGCGGCTATTTAAGGTATCTCACATAAAGAAAGTTCATGACGCTCGGGCGCTTCCCAAACTATCACTTTGTGTTGTTACACCTTGTATTTATAAACTTACTGTTAAGTTAAAAAAGGAAGGGTTGGAGGGCCGCGAAATATTTTTTACACCAACGGGCGGGAGCGTCAAGTTGTCAAATGGTTTTAAAAAAGAAGTCTCGTTCAAAACACACATTTGACAACTTGACGGTCCCGCCCGTTGGTGTAAAAAATATTTCGCGGCCCTCCAACCCTTCCTTTTTTTAACTTAACAGTAAGTTTATAAATACAATCGCAGTCGCTTGGTCGCGTAGGTTTGAACAAAGCATTATAATATTATGGATTTGACAGATTCGCACGACGTCTCATGCAATCGACGAAATCTGTCAAATCCATACAAAATGCCGCGCCGCGCCTCGCCTCGCCTCGTTGCGGTCTGAATTGATCCTTATGTTACAAGAACACGGTTGTTACATTATTTGAAAAGTATTTTTAGCTGCAGCAAGAATATATTTAGTGACGGATGGACAGACGGATTCCGTCTTCGAGATATTTCAACTCGTCATTTCCGTCATGACATACTGATGATGGGTCCTTAGTCCGGACACAAACGTTATCGTTCGCCGGGGGAGCAGATAACTCAGTCCCGCGGGCCGTCCCTTCCCCGGCATGATATTAATAACTTACTTTTATACGGGCCTCTCAGATTATTTATAGAAACACGAGGAATTGTCGTTTACTTGATACACGATTTATCGGATATATTACTATTAAACTAAACGTGTTCGTGAGTTTGTGAAACCTTCACGAAAAAAACTACAATCGAAACCGAACATCCAAAAATATAATAATGAATTGGGCACATATTTCTGAATGTATTCGAGCTATTAAATATACTATAGGGGAGGTAATTTTTTATTATCTGTTTGCAGATTTTCGGAACGCACTGTTTGCACTGTGCATGGATTATTACGAAGTCAAATAAGGATATAAAGTATTAAACTAAGCTTAAATACTAGAAAATAGCTGATACTAGTTGTGTCTCATTAATTTGTATTTGTAAATACACAAAAAGCATTCATATAATATTACTAGCTGTCCCAGTGAACTTCGTGTCACTTTAAAACCTTCCCTGGACTTCTACGAATATTTTGAGACTAAAATCAGCCCAATCCGTCCAGCCGTTTTCGAGTTTTAGCGCGACTAACACATTTGAAAATCCATTTTTATATATATAGATAAATGCCAAAGCGTATCTGTCAATAATAAATGTCTGTCTGTTACCTCTTCACGCCCAAACCGCTGAACCGATTTTGCTGAAATTTGGTATGGAGATACTTTGAGTCCCGGGAAAGGACATAGGATACTTTTTATCCCTGAGGATTTAACTGTTCCTGGACGATAATCTAATTTTGGTGCAACGGAGTTGCAAACGTCATCTAGTTACTGAATAAATACATATCGATTTTAGAGCTGCGGAAAATTCTGCGTGCATTTCGTATTTAATTTATTATATTCACTTTAAGATTTCAAAGCACTTTATATTTCGTATTTCTCTTTGAAAACGATCACGTATTCGTACGTTCTGTAGGATGTGTAAATAATTAAATTCTGAGATTACTTAAGGTTCTTTGACATGACAACATTTACTGGAATACCTTAAAATAAAACATTATAAAATAAAAATTGTTTTATTTCTGAATAGATTTGAATCAAATACTTTCAGAACGTCGTTGCTATAACTGGTGCCTATACCACCGGTTCGGGAAATAGCCCGGCGAGAAGAACCGGCGTAAAAAATTCGCCCCATCGCATATAAGAAATAATTTTCATGTAAGACTTATAATGTTTATACTTCATGTCACTTCCCTCCTTATATGTGCATTCCCTAGACTTCCACTAATATTTTAAGAAATAAATCATTCAAATCGGTTCAAGCGTTCTCGAGTTTTTACGAGACTAACAAAATGATGTGTCATTACTTGACAATGCCCGGCACAAAGTGAAAAAAAAGAATAATTTAAACATTATGTATCCAATGGATACCAAGCCTATTATAACTAATTAAAATATTTACGCTGTATTTGCACACGTTGAAATATTGTGTAATTATTGACCGCACTCAGAGACTTATCATGATTAACCTTCAATTTAATGAAGAGTTTGACAGGCAATGTATGGGGCTTATGACACAAGTCTTATTTAATTACAGTCAAGTAAATAATATTTGCCTCGGAGTGCGGCAGTTATAAGTATAATCAGGTATTATTCATACACAATTCTTCTTCTTTATTCCTTATATTTCCAATATTGGTAAAGGTTTACAAACCTACCTCAATTTTCTTGGTTCAACAATTATTATAAGTCGACGGAGCCCCGCTATGAGGATCTTCTATTTCTGGGTGGTTCACAAGAAAATAACCACGATGGCTAAGGCCAGGGAGCCTTAGCCATCTTACCTAACCCAATCAAGTTTTATTGGGCCAACTTTGCTATTAATTACCTAAGAATTATAATATACTGTTCTTATACAAATTACAATACCTACTTTTGGAATTATAAAATACTATCGTCCCCCATTCACCACCGCCCTACGTTGCCTTGAAAACACTTACTTATGTTAGTAAGTAAGAAACACGTAAACACCAGAAAACATAAGACCTTTAGTCAGGGAGCCCTAGAATATTTTTTATTACTATCATGCTAATTTTTTGTGAGTAGCTTCATGAATCGAAAAATATTGAAAGTGGGTAGCTATCAGAGATAGAAAGGATTTCATACTTTGATTTAATGGTCCTAAAATATGGATTGTTCTATTTGTAGGACGTTACTCTTAAATTATATAACTATTAAGTAACCTACAAATATACAAAAAATCAGCTAATAAGGTTTTAGGATTCTGTATATAATAGATCAACAAAACTTGGTTGACTACGGTACCCAAAAACTGTTTTTTTGTATATTTAATAATATATTAGTTATAATAGGCTTGGTATATATTGGATAAATAATAATATAATTTTGTGAAAAAAAATTGTGCTCCCCGACTACTTATCTCAAGATTACGTAAATTACAAATGCGAATTTCTCCCAAATGGAGGGATTCCCGGAGGTAAAAGTGTTACGGAGAGGTTTATCTCACCCAGAACATCCTTCCTCAACCCATGTGACCACCAAAAAAATTGCGGTAGGTTTGTAAACCTTAGCCCAATAATTTTCTGTATCAGACAACGACAAAACATTTTACAATATCCATGTATATTAGTCGCATCGTTCTTTGGAGCTTTCATACATCTACAATTTTTTATCTGTTTCACGCGGAACCCTTTGTAACTCCGACTCACTCTTGGCCAGTTTTACTTCTATTGTACACAGTCATAATGTGTGTAAAGTTCCCGGGAGTGTCCAATTTATGTGGTGCTCCTCAGGGGCTCCTTAACTTATGCCAGGACCACGGATGTTTGTGAATTTATTATGAACTGTTCTAGATAATGAGGCTACAGTAGGCAAACTTTGGTATTCAAAGAAAATTAAACCCTCAGCTGTATAGATAAGGTTAGAATTAGCTTGATACTTTCAGTAACATCTGTTGCCAAAAATAAGACAATGTGAAGTTTAAACACTTGGTCGTAGAGTTGGTTTCTGCTTGGCATGTTCTTATGGGCATCGGTAAATTTTTTAGGAAACCTTATGTATTTTTAGGATACCTTATGTATCTTAAACTCAATAACTTTTTTTAGATTAAGTACAGCTGTAAGAGTAAGTACAAACATTCATTGCATAATAATGTAAATACATTACATACAACTTTATTTAGTAGCCAGAAGATAAGCGTAAATTATCTAGGAAATTTTCAAAGTTTAGCAAGAAAATTTAAATTATTTATTCACATTTTATTAATTTGATGTATTATTAGGTATTTATTCAAATATAACAAGTTATTTTCGTCACGTAAATCTAATTTTCATTTAATATTCTCCTTTAGTTCTCTCCGGCACTATAAATAATATCATTTATTACACAGCCAATGCGAAAATTGGTGTCTGTTTGTAAGAACATAAAAAATATATTTTGAGCCATTGTAATATTAAAATTATATTTTACTAGAATATAATGCCCGCAACTCCGATGCGCCAAAATGGCGCGGAAACCGTACTTTTTTCGGGGATAAAAAGTATCCTATGTCCTTCCCGGGACTCAAGGTATTTACATACCCAGCGAAATCTGTTCAGCGGACCTGAAGAGGTAACAGACAGACAGTCACACACTTTCGCATGTGTAATATTAAGTATGTATATGGATTTACGATCGACATTAAGAGGATACACCAGGGGCTAGAAAAATGAAAAAAAAGTACGTGTAATATCTATAGCTGTCTCCCTTACCTCAAGCCTATACCGCAGAACGCGATAGAGACAACTGCAGAAAATCCAGAAAATCAACGATTCGTTGTCCCCTGATTCCTTCTCCAAAACTTAACCGATTTAAGTACTTTTTTTCATTAAAGATTAAAAAAAGGATTGAGCTGTGTTCCTATGTTTTGCTTTTTTTGTATAATCTAGCCAAATCTGTTTTCTGGACGTTTGAACACAGCGGAAAATCTGGCTATTTTTTTGGGTTTTTGAACGTTCATATCTTATTTAATAATTAAATTATGAAAAAAAAGAAAATATAGGGACATTGTATTAGTGGCCGTAGATATTCAGGAAAAAAATTATAACTCTACTAGCATTATCCAGGGAGGAAACAGGGGACAACGTTTGTATGGAAAAAAGGGCGGTGTGGAATCCTCTTAAGGCCCTTCCCCTACGGAGATGCCGTAGTTTACCGTATTTAGAGCCTTATAAACTCATAATTTGAAAGCTACAAAGTTATATACAGCAATAATCTTCAGTATATTATCAACATTCCTTTCCCCGTTATTAATTTCCTATTTTTGTTTGTATTCGTTGTCTAAACATACCGATTCCGCCTGCAATTTATTTTAAATTACCGATGACTCACCATGCCGAACTTCCGCCGCGGAACTTCGGCGTTTGCTGTTTAGACACTCTATAATATTATCTAGGTTGCTACAAAACCGTTTAAATCTGCCTTTTTGTTGGATCGAAATAGCAAAATTAGGGTACAGGCTGCGAATAATAATAACTAAGGAATTGTACTACTACGATTACCGTTTTAAATTTGGTTCCTTTTGATCTGTCATGTAACGTCAGCCTAGTACCGCTCAAGGTCGCCTAAATATTGCAAATGTATTGAAATGTGTACCTAAGGTTAGAGATGGGCACGTACCTGGGTATTTACCCATCTACCCGGTATTTACCCTCACGTAAATACCCGTATCTACCCAAAAGGGCGGGTAGATAAAATTCAATACTTAAGTCACAACCACCTCAAGAACGGTAATAGCTAGAGAGTTGAAATTTTCACAGATTGTGTATATCCGTTGCCACTATAAAAACAAATACTAAAAGCAAAATAAAATTAATATGTAAGGGGGGCTCCCATACAACGAACGTGTTTTTTTTGGCCTTTTCTGCTATCTTATCAATAATAGCAAAATGTAGGTACTTGAATTTTTACACAGTCTTTAGATGGATGTTAACTTTAATATTTAATAATAATATTAATATAAAATAAAAAAATTAAGAGGGGCTGCCATACAAAAATCGCAAATTTTGTCCTAATTTTTCTCTATAATGGTACGGAACCCTTCGTGCGCGAGTCCGACTCGCACTTGGCCGATTTTTTTTATTTACATTCTATTATTTTATTAATAATTTAAAATATTTGAAAAACCTTTAAAATATTAAAAAAATATATTAGAAAAAATATTAGAAGACCCTTGAAAATTACTTTTAAAATAGACAATGTATAAGTACCTGGTTAAAGAAATTATATAAAAAAATATGTAGGTATAATTTTTTATTATTTATACATATAACACGTCCTATCTTATATAAAATCTGATTTGCTTTGATTTGCTTCTGATTTTTTTAACTTCTCATTCTGCTAGCGATCTGACTTCTAGACATTGAACTAGTCGTTTTGAATTTCTTCTTAGTATGGCACGCATCTATTGATGCGTCTATATATTTACTATTTATCTTTATTTACAGAAGATTTTGTGGGGCTCGTCTTTTTAATCTTTTGAATGTTTGATTTGGTAGAGTTTTTATCAATTTTTTTGCCAATATATTGGGATGTCATTTTATCCTTTTACAATAGTTTTGAAGGGAGTTTTTATTCGTAACATAATATGGGGCTCCAGTTATTGAACGCAGGGTTTTAGATTGGAATCGTTGTAGAATTTCTGTGTTTGATGTGGAGGTTGTGCCCCACAACTGCATCCCATAGGTCCAGATGGGTTTGAGTATGCTTTTATACAAAATAAGTTTATTTTATCAGCCAGTAAAGCTTTCGTAGCTGCTTGTCTAAAGCCTTTCTTTTGTTCCATATATGTGTTCTCCATGTTAATCGCCTGTCGAGATAAATTCCTAGGTATCTAACATCGTTTGACTGTGGTATTTTTATCCGATTAAGTTCTACTTCTGGACATGTTTCGTGTCTTAATGTGAAAGTTACATGGACAGATTTATTCTCGTTGGCTTTTATCCTCCAATATTTTAACCACTATGATATTTCGTTTAAGGTTCTTTGCAATTTTGCCGATGCTCCATGGGCTGTTTGGTCTACTGCGAGGATTGCTGTGTCATCTGCGTATGTATATGTCAGAGCTTCATCAGTACTTGGAAGGTCTAATGTGTTTAGAAGGTAGAGATAAGGGCCCAATATACTGCCTTGCGGTACTCCTGCTTCGATTTCATGGAGACATGTGACACTATCTCCGTACTCAACATAGAAATATCTATTGCTGAGGTATGCGTTTATAAAGAGGTAGAAGTTTAAGGGTGGCTTTTTACGAACTTTATACAACAGTCCAAGATGCCATAATCGATCAAAGGCCTGTGATATGTCCAGAAAAATAGTAAGATTTGCTTTCAAAAGCTTTTTGAATTTCTTCTACCAGTCTGTGTACCTGCTCCACGGTCCCATGCGCTTGGCGAAATCCGAATTGGTGATCGGGTAACAGTTTACTCGCTCTGATTTCTGGCATCATGCGTTTCAGGAAGAGAATTTCTAAGACCTTGGAGGGCACTGGCAGAAGACTTATAGGCCGGTGAGATTTTTCATCCTATGGATCTTTTTCGGGTTTGGGGATTAATATTATAATCTCTACTTTACATTGCGGGGGGACAATTTTTTTTTAAATACACGCGGATTTGTGTGAGATATTTGATTCTACTTTCTGCTAGCTCTTTTAGTATTTTTGGTAAAATGTTTACGCCAATTTTCATGCTGGGGAAGATTGTTAAAGTGGTTCCCTTAAACGAGGATATGCCATTGGTGACTTTTTTGTGGTGAACGCGCTGACTTGTGTTTTGGTGCGTTTAAATTAGACTGAGTTACGTCTACCCCATTCCACCCCGAGAAATATGCGAGAAGTCACATTATCTGTACTATCATCTGCATAGAAATGAATGCCGTTGGTCTGTAACATGTCATTGATATGCTGTATGAATAGGGTAGGCGATAGCACACAGCCCTGAGGGATACCAGCGTCAATAGATAGAGTATGCGAGCATTCACCATCAACTACGACTGCTAAGAAACTTGTGACCCTCTTGCATTATTTCTTGGATGTATGGAATCTTGGATAATAGTGAAATTGTATATATCCAAACTGACAGCTAATACCCATAGTTTCAATCGCCTGAGCCAACAATGAGTTAGGTACGCCAAGAGAGCCGAGCCGAGCCTTAGTAATCCCTGAGCGTCCAAGTGTCGAAGGGGCTGGCTATTGATGATGGACTCCATCATCATCGAGAAGGTTATAGCGATTGATCTGCTGTTGGAAGAATTGGAACGGTCACATTTTTTAAGTATCGGGTTCTCAAAAAGCTGTCTTTCAAGAAGCCGAAACTATGTGAGTAGGATAGTTGAGCCAAAAAAGACGCGTAAAGACCGGAGCCAACTCTGGAGCACTCACTGGAGCTACTTGCACTGAGCGCTGATAAAACCGAATATCCGACATGACGCTCATACTTCGTTACCATAAGCAACCATACCGGTTGGCGGTTTCCGCCCTCATCATAAAGGGTCGAGTTGGACGACATGAGGACATGTCATAAGATCGGCATTCTCTTTTGCGTTTTGAAGGAAACACAGTGCAAGCGCTGTTTCAAGCCGGTTTTTTCGGAGTCGACCCATTCGTACCGAAGAATCGCTCTCCCACGGTTAAAACGGAAATTTTTTCTTTTAAGTAACGCACAGGCCAAGAACTTTTTATATTTGATCATTAGTTGCGTTTATACAAAAACAGTACTCATTTACATACTCGTAATACATTAATTTGCATGTACATAATATACAGGTGTCAAGACTGTAAAGGTGCCTCTTCACAATTGACCATACTGGCCCACTACTAGCCATCGCCATTGTGTAAACGGAGTAATGGTGTATGATGGCGGACGATTTTCAGGCGTGGCGGGCAATAGCGTGGCCTGCAGTGGGTCATCGTGACATTGTGTACTGGTTATATAAGAGACAAGATTTTGCACACGTGTTCCTCTAATAAAGTAGGCATCCACTATAATTGTATTTCACAAAATTCTTACCTCAAAGAGGTTTTATACCTTGAGGTTGTAATAGTATGGCTCAAGGTTAGTTAGTGGAACCTTATAATTTCTTAGACACAATTACACAACAATATTTCGTATTAAGTGCCTACAATTACTAACAAATATTGAATTACGAGAACCTATGTATTTTAGAATTTTTCTAAGTTTAGCCTAAAGGAGGGATGAATGTTTTGAAATTTCGCACGCGTGTTTCCCTTAACGATGAAGGCGTCCACTAAGACGATTTACTCAATTCCCAAAACTTTATCACCATTAAAAGGCAGTACTTTAAAGAATATTAATATCACACATACAAAAAAAAATTTAGGAAAAAAGTTCAAAAACACAGCGTTACTCTTTGACATGCGGCCGGAATTCATGAAAAACATGGTTTTGTATTGCAAACATACATTAGTTTAAGACTTAAAGGGGCTTATTCGAACAGTTACGGGCTAGTGACCAAATTTGCATTATTTAATGGAGGTTTTACTAAGGATTTACTAAAAAAAAATATGTGAAAACGTACCCTGAATTATAAATACCCACCATTTTTGGGTATTTACCCAATCTACCCGGTAAATACCCAATCTACCCAGGTGGGTAGATTGGGTATTTACCCATCGCCCATCTCTACCTAAGGTACACTTTTTTGACAAGTATTGTGGAGCATGTTTTTTGACGGAGTTACTTTTCCTTAGTTTTTATTATTCGTAGGGTACAGGTCAATTTACAAAAACAATACAGAATCTAAAATTAGAGAGTTTACAGTGTAATAAAATATAGAATCTAAAATAAGGGGCTTCATAGAGTAATAATATCATAGTGAATATAAGTTTATAACCCTCTATTATATGAGTGACGGGCGAAGGCATTGCTCTCAAAACTTTGACATTGTATTTACGAGTACATCAGGCGCCCTCTGTATAAATTGAGTTTATATTATTCAAGTCGACTAGATTATTCAGAAGTTAATAGGACTCTCAATTCGATATTATTCTGTCACTCGAAATAACTAAAAATACAAAATGAAATCAGTAAAGTTTCTTGTATAGGTCTGTAGAGACAACAAAATAAGTTTTAAAATTATAACTTTTCGACGTTCTATTAGATTATGATCAAGTAAGCCTAATATATAATACCTATCGTCTAGACGATAGGTATTATATATTATATAGGATATAGACGGTATTGTACAATATCACACTTCAATTTTATTGAACAGTTTTTGACAATTAGATTGAAGGCGCGCGATGTTCAATATCAACCCTAGTCGATCAATAATATCACGCAATACGTGATATAGGGACCCCGCTAAGACCGATTAGTGAGGCATTCATGCTAATTAACAGTTTTTTTTTAATGAAATAAGGGGGCAAACTAGCAAACGGGTCACCTGATGGAAAGCAACTTCCGTCGCCCATGGACACTCGCAGCATCAGAAGAGCTGCAGGTGCGTTGCCGGCCTTTTAAGAGGGAATCGGGTAATAGGGGAGGGTAGGGATGGGACGGGAAGGGAATAGGGGAGGGTAGGGAAGGGAAAAGGGTAGGGGATTGGGCCTCCGGTATACTCGCTCACTCGGCGAAACACAGCGCAAGCGCTATTTCACGCCGGTTTTCTGTGAGAACGTGGTATTTCTCCGGTCGAGCTGGCCCATTCGTGCCGAAGCATGGTTCTCCCACGTATAAATAATGTCGATTTCATTATCGTAATCTTAGAGGAAGGAATTTTGCTATGTTTTTTTCGCTCTTTTCATAATACAATATGTTATTACTTATTATAGTTTATTATATTCAGGGCCTGTTTCACCACTTCCTGATAAGGCTATCCACCAATTAACTTGACAGATCAAGTATGGAGAATCTGTCAAAAAAGTTGTGAATAGCCTTAGGCATTAGGCACTTTATCAGAAAGTGGTGAAACAGGCCCTCAGTATAATAACCCAGTTTTAATATCTCTAATATCTATATTTTTATAAATATCTATAGTCTGTCAAGAAAGTCATGACAGGCGGGAAATTTTTTAAATGAAATAAAAAATAAGAGAACTTTATTAATTCGAGAAAAAAATATGCAACGTGACAATATTGAAAACGAATAAGCGTTCTCTGTGAAAATACAAAGAAAAAAATACACCTTTTAAGCGTGATTACGTTTAGAAAATTTTCCCGCCTGTCATGACTTTCTTGACGCACTAATTTTATTTATAGCTCTAAAGACATTGATTTTAGGGATATTATAATCTAGGCTACAATTATTTACGACTCCTTACAACAGGGGAATGGACCTTTCTGAAATTTGGGTTGACGTAAGCGAGGATTCAATTGGGCGACAAACGGGTGGTTAAACAACTATTTATTAGTACTAGAGATCGCCCAATGGTCGAAATTCGACCTTAGTTTCAACGACATTTAGGACTACTACCTATATTTTGTAAAAAAATATTGACTATCATATTTTTTCAACTCTCGTCTCTGGGACTCAGCCGATCTCATACTGGCCGTGTTAACATTGTCTCATACTCGTAGTATCTAAGATTCAATAAAAAAAACTATAATCCATTTTCAATTTGTCACCTTGTTGTCAACAGACTTCAACCATAAATAAAAGAGTATAATTCGTATGTATAGGCTTGTCAATCAAAAATCTGTCATTAAAAAAATGTATGATTAAAGCATAATTTTTCAATGGACGGATCAATAGTGTACTTTCGGAGCCGTTGTCCCCAGAGGCAATAAAATTATATAGTTAATTGGAATTTGGATCTGTCCCTTGTGTAGGGAACACTGTATTCACCTATGAGGCTGACATTATCACTGAGTGTTAAAAGCCTCTGTAAAATAAAAAGATTAATAAAAAAACATGATTTCGAAATAATATTAGCTCGATGCACTCCTTCACCATATAAACTATAACTGTGCAAAATTTTATTCACCTACGTTTAGCCATTTTTCGTCAAAAGGGATACAAAGTTTTTGGCTCACGTATTAATATTATATATAGATTCAGTCTCACCTAATTATGAAAATTACCGCTTGATATAAAATCAAACGACGTAAATGTGGCCCCAGCATAACGTGGCTCCATGAAAATATCACAAAAACTAAAAAGCGTAAGCTTCTCAGACAAAAAGAGACAAAAACCGAAAGTTGGGTGATAATATATCAAACGCAGGGTTGCGTCGGACGGCAACTGTGTTTAAACTTTTGTCTGAAATGCGTCTAAACGAGTAATGTTCACCTCCGTACTTTTTACTCGTGTTTTGATTTATGAGTTTTGCGAGAAGTTTCCGAGCACCGACGTATGCTAGTTACCTACCTGCAAAGAAGTTTAATAAGCTGATTTATACTGCACTTTAAGCATAATTCGACACAGTTTTATAATCATTGTCAATAATGATAATAACTCATATTATATGTACGTGATTATGTATTTTCTAAGGTTTTTTTACGCAGGAAGATTTTATGATTATTTTCTTTTGTGGAATCGTGGGAAACGGTAGCTGTTACAATATTTTAATCTTACTATCATTGTACTCGTATCGCTAGATGTAATTAAAATCTTTGTTGGCAGAGATGATAGCCAACAGTAGGGGGACAACGAAAAAGGTCGATTGAAGAAACTTGTCCAGCTTTTATGATCGTCAAAAAAGATGAGGAAATTTGTAAAGTGCAGATTGACAGTCAAAATACTCTGCCTTCATCAGTCGATTTAAATTTGTGATGATTTTTTTTAAATACGAGTCAATTTCACCCGTAAGCTAATTATTATCAATTGGAATCCCATGACAACGGTATCGCAAATGAATTTACGGCTGTTTACAACCGCGGGATAAAGGGAATAAATCGGTGGATATTTGTTACCTTATTACAGCTTTGGGGCTATTACGTAGCGTGTAAATATATTAAACCAGTTTGTAAATAATAGCTTAGTTTTATTCCCTCTTTTGTTTACACTTAGATTTAAGATTTCATATTAGTAATTCCTATTGGAAAATGTTTATCTTGTGTCTCATTTTTATAATATTGCTGTCCCTTTCGCACGGGAATGTAGTGTGTTTCACACAATTGTTATTGCTGTCTCTTTCTTGCATAGTTGCACTCGAACTATTGTTGTCTCTTTTTTACATGGCTTTGTTTTACACATTTTATTGTTTATTTATCTTATAAGAATGTTTGTTTACCATTGTATTAGCTTATAAGAATCCCATTTGATGTCATATTATGTGTAAAATGTTATATTTCAATAAACGGACTGCATTCGTTCGACAACAACCGATAGAACCCCACGGGCTCTAACGGTACAAATTTCATATATAAACACGCACTTTCTCGGTGCATACACATTCACTTCCGACAAGCCAAGCAGATGCATGCGTAAGCCCTGCTCCACCACACTCCGCTCCAAGCAGTACCAAGTTCACTCCTGTGTTTCCTTCTCGTCTCCTGCACCTCCTTCTCCAGGAATCTTCCATCCGGCATCCTTCACCCTTCAAGATACAGTCCACTGCTCTGCCACCCGGCGACCACGGCCCCGCCGAGTTTGTCGTGTCGCCAACACAGTTATTTTGCTGGTTTCTAACGTTAGTGTTTCTGCGAGTTTCTTACACCGGTTCTTCTGCGAGTTTCTTACGCCGATTCTTCTATAAGTTTCTTTCGACGGTTGTTCACATGATTCAAAGGAATGAGAAAGATGATCGGATTGGTATATAAAAATCAGTAATGCAACTGCTCTCTCGCAGGTCGTGTCAACTTGTGAGAGTATTGTAAGAGTAGATGCAGAGAGTTTCAGTAGCGACTTAAACCTTCCAAGTTCCAACTCTCACTTGATCCCTTGACACTTACAGCGCGTACAAAGTGTTGCCGATTGCAAAGTGGGCGCTTAGCTTCAGGACCCTTATTCACAATGCAAAATTCAACTCAGATTTTAAAACTTCACCGTGCGACACCCAAGGAAAGCTCGCCTCTCTAAGCACTGACCAATGATCGCAGACCACAGCCACACCACAGAGTTTCCATACGAACATCCACGGCGGTCGCCGGCAGTCGTTGGATTTTTTATCGTCATTTTTTTTTACACTTGTCGACGGCAGCCAACGGCTAGCGTCGACTGCCGTCTACTAGTGCCGTTCGTCTGTAAGAAGCCTTACGCCACGTAATAGCCCCCTCCATATTTGGAGTTATGAGGGGTGTACTGTTGTTTCTATTGCCTATGTAATGAATATTTACTCCCAACCCCGTATTGGTTTGGCCGTTAATAATCGTAATGCGCCATAAATATGCCTAATTGGGATATTGTTAACTAAGAATTAGGGGCTCATTTTGCTGTAAACCTTTGCCCCTGCTAATCTGTGTAGATTCGTTTAATTACTATTAGATTAATCTTTGCTGTTTTAACTATTTTCCTGTGAGTCTCGTTAAAGGTTGAAATAGTTATGTACCTTCAGAGAAGGAATTGGAAGTTGGATATCTCCTACTCCCCCTACTTTTCTTCTGATTGATTTCGTTCCGGGTCCCAAGACAGATTTAGCTTGTGGCTCCCTCCCTGAGATCATATCAAAGGGTTTTCGTAGTTGGTTACCCACTGTTGATCCTGGCGACCCATGAGTTGCAGTGGTGGGAATGTGTGGTGGGCCATTTGCCCGTTATAAAATACCATCAGAGAAATTTATACTTGGGCAAATGACGGGCCTTTATTAACATTATCTGGTCGGGACTCGGGCTACATCAAGTCAATGCCATAATATTATGATTCGTCGATCTTGATAGCTCAACCAAATTAAGTACGTTTGTCATCTGCATACGAAATGAATGACTCCGATAATACATTGTAGTAGACTTATTAATTTCATGTCAAACCGTTATAATCATTACAACCATACAAGGATGTTTGGTGCGTGGCCGAAATGAGAGCTAAACTGCAAAGCCGCCATCTTAAAATTTCAGATAACTTCTACACACATGCCCTTCTATCAATGTCATTCCAGAATTGCATATTGGGTATTATAAATATTATCGCTAGAGTCAATTTGAATTACACTATATGCACGTCCTTGCATCTTTTGACAATGTCAACCGAATGGCACCAAATTCTTGTAGGTTTGTTTGGTTTAGCTTGCATAAACATACTTTTCAGTTATTTACAATTTTCGTATATTATCTATACCTGTAATAAAATCGTAGGAAAGTCAATTCTGTACATTGAATATTTTTGAAAAATAATACTTTGGACGTGATCTACTATGCTTAAACGGATGAAGTCGCGGGCAACAACTAGTATAATCTAAAAATATTACTCCTGTAGTTCTGTATTCACCACATGTTTAGTTTACAGCTTGCATAAACACACTCTTCAATTTTAGCACTTTTTATTCAGAAAATGCTGAACAAAAATATATCAAAATTTCAAAACGTCTTCATAATCACTGGCTTCAGAGAAGTACATCGTAAATACACAGGTTCGGTACAGTCGACTACAGAATATCTACTAACCCCCTTACTAATAAACGTTGTATAAGCTTTGAATAGTTATACAGTGTTTTGTTCCTGTCACACAAGTGACATTTTTAATTGGATTGAAGAAGAGAAAACACTGTATAACTATTCAAAGCTTGTACAGCGTTTATTAGAATTTAGCATCGTAATAATTTTACAACAAAAATAATTAAAATTCGAAGACATCAGTGGTTGAAGTGGGTAAGTTATAGTTTGAAAACTGTAGTTTTAATGTGTAGCTAGACATATTAGTGGCCTATCGGATGTAGTAACCTGTAACATGTAACCCGTCGGCCGGATTCGAACCCGCGACCCTCAGATTGAGCTACTAACAGCCCACCAACTGAGCCACAGAGGTCGTCAAAGCTACAAGCTTTGTAAGTATTGTGAAGTAGGTAAGTTACACACTTTGTTCAAATTATAAGAGAAAACATTTGTAATTGATCTTATATTGTAAAATGTAAGTTCACCCACTTTGTCCACTCATGACTTCAATTATGATAATAATAATTTATGATAGATCGCTGGCCCCGGGCAATATAGCGGTAAACGCCTGTTACGCCCTTTTTAGTGTTATTTGATTTTTAGCTTCTATGAGTATTTTTTTTTAAATAACATTTTGGGTATAATAAAATATGACAACAGCTTTATTGAATAGAAAATTCTGTTACGACTAAAACTGCATTCTTGCATTACTCTATAAAACATCACTAAAAAAACCGGTGAACATACAATACAGCTAAGCTTTCGTTGTAAGATTCCCCAGAAGAAGGGAGTAATCGGCTGGTACGCTCGAAATCTAAAGCGAAAAATATGGCTAATACTTAAAAATAACTAGATGACGCCCGCAACTCCGTTGCGCCAAAACTCGTTTATCGCGGCGGCACCGTACATTTTTCCGGGATAAAAAGTATCCTAAGTAGGGGTGGGCCGAAATTCGTTTTACATTCGGTTTAACCGAACTTCGGCGGCTTGAAACGAACTTCGTCATTTGGCTGAATTTGGATTAAAATGCCGAACATTCGGCACTAAATATACTTGCACTATCTTGATAGAAATTAATGAAAAAACATATTATCTGTAGTGACAGTGAAATAAAATAAATCTAATACAAGAACTATACTCATTCCTAGTCATTTACTTATTTGAATTAGAAAAAAGTAATCATATTTACGTGGAAGAGCCATGCTTCGGCACGAATGGGCCGGCTCAACCGGAGAAATACCACGTCCTCACAGAAAACCGGCGTGAAACAGCGCTTCCGCTGTGTTTCGCCGAGTGAGTGAGTTTACCGGAGGTCCAATCCCCTACCCTTTTCCTTTCCCTACCCTCCCCTATTTCCTTCCGTACCCTCCCCTATTCCTTTCCGTACCCTCCCCTATTACCCCTTAACAGGCCGGCAACGCACATGCAGCTCTTCTGATGCTGAATTATTTTTTTAAACAATCTGGAAAAAATCGAATTTTCGTCATAGCTCAGGCGAAGAAAGAGACAGCGATACGATTCGACGTTTAAAAATAGAACCGTCTCTTTTATGTAAAAGGTTTTTCGTATCTTTTGTTTCACTTATCTGTCAAATTTGTCAATGTTTGCAATTTTGAATTTGAAAATTGTTCGGAAGAGATTTCAGCCGGAAATAGTATGGACGTAACATATCTGTATAAGTAGAATATCATTGCTTTACACTTAAAGACTAGCTGGCAAACGGCTCCGCGGGGAAGCACAGAGTGCGGGCGTTGCACATCTAGCAATATTTGCAGCAAGTGCGCTGTGCGTAAACAAGTAACAACACGAAAAGGCGCGGCGAAATTGAACCGAAGTTCAGCCGAATTTTTCATTTTTACCGAATATTCGGCCGAAGTTCGTATTCGGTTCAAACCACATTCGGCCCATTACTAATCCTATGTCCTTTCCCGGGACTCAAAGTATCTCCATGCCAAATTTCAGCAAAATCGGTCCAGCAGTTTGGGCGCGAAGAGGTAACAGACAGACAGACAGACAGACAGACACACTTTCATATTTATAATATTAGTATGGATTTCACTTAGAATTAAGATTTCAAATTCAAGTAAGTATTACGAATTTTAATTCTCAAAACCCAAAACATATATTTTATGTTAAAAGAATTGAAGCTGCAAACTGCACTAAATAAAATCGGCAACAATAACTTAAATTTTTTACTTTAATATTTTCGTATATCGAACAGTCTGTAACCAATATGGCGGGGAGTGTACAATATTTAGTGCGCGACGGGTGCGAGTAACGACGTCTTCGACCACTCTCATCGTAAGATATAGTTGGTGATATTAAAACAGGCGTTCATTACGGGGGTAGTTTGCAAATTAGTTTTAAAATATAGGAAGTTGAGATAGAATTTCAAAATTTATCGATATTTAGTACGAAACTCATAAGCGATATATTTAGATGACATTTCCCAAAAATAATAATGACTTACATGTCTAAAAAACTTTTGGAGACTTTTTAGGTAGGTAATGTTTTGTTACAAGACATAATAATATTATTATCTCTAAGTACTCAAGCTGAGTGACTCCTCCTAGCTGATGTCTCAAATTCTTAAGGCGAGGACAAACCCCATTTTGTTATTTCTTGACACCCGATTCACCTAGTTCCAATATAAAAAATAATACTTTCGCTATAACTAATTTACAAACTCATCTCCGACAAAACTCTTTGTCATCGAAATATAAGTATTAACAAGAATAACTTACATTTTATTTTAATAAATTGTTAGTGAATCTATTTTAAAAAGGTCGAACCAAACAATTTTTTTTCTTAATATTTATTTCGCAAGATAAATTATTTAAAAAACACATGATAAATTGAGAAGATCCGCCCCTAGAAACTACAATGTTATGGCTAAAATGAATCTTATTGCGATGCGTACTTGGTCTTTGGTTGTGTGCAAGGTTATCGTTTTGGATGTCAATGTCAATGTTCTAATACTACGCTACCTACATATAAAAAGAAATTACTGCCAACCGGCGTGATGAATTCGAAGGCACTCAAATACATCACGTGTACTGCATAATGCATAATATAGCACGTTATCTAAAATGAGATTCAGATTCTTTGCCAAGGTTCGAATTCGAACCTTTTTTAATACTTTCAAATACACAAACACTAAAGACCCAACTTCTGGACTAGACCCAGCTCTATCGTGAGGTCTAGACTCACTAATTAGGTTCCCGTCACGTCTGTCAGCGGCGCAGTTGCCTCCCAGAGGAGCGGACTGATCAAAATTAGCACCAGGCTTATACATACTAAGCCCTTGTGGCTGTAACCTAATCTTTGGCATGGATAGCCTTTGGAAGTTGGTTCAAAGACTTTTCTGTTGAAAAAGTAACCATCACTTTTGAAGTTGGTTAAAATTTTTGGTGCTGAAAAACTTCCTCAGGCAAAATACACACTAAAATTTCAGTCTAATGTAAGGTAACGTTTTCTTTTGGAAGTTTTGTTTCCGATAAAATAAGAACCTTTCTAAGATCTTTTATACAGGTTTGGCAAGTGATGGGAAATAACCAAGACTAATGCGAGTAAGTCATATAGGTTTAATTAGTGATTTATAATATTTAATGAAAATATTTCAAGGCTCATAACGTATTTGTCAGACTTCTAATATGAAAGTCCATATCTGAATTTTACCTATAAGGTATTGTTATATTTTTTAAGGCATTGCAAAGGTAGTTTTAACACAAATAATATAAATTAGCCTTCAGGTTAATGCCTTTAAAGCATAATGTAATTAATTCTCTTTGATTCAAATAATGTCCACAGTCCAAAAACACCTAATTTTAATTTATTCTGGCTTAATTTATAAAGGAACTCATAATTTTAGTAACTTTTTACTGTTTTTTTATTAAATTATTTTATTTTCAGTACAAAAAGACACGCTTACGGAATTTTAATATACCTTCTAGTAGAATTTTTAATATGAGCCATAAATCATAAAACGGCTGACGAGAATCAAATTAAATAAAATAAGTTTTGGTGTAAATCATATTTGATGTTAATATTACGTTAGACATTGTGGAGGTATCGTGGAAATTTCTGCTAAAAATAACTTATGATCTTTGGCTGCTTTAATATTTCTTACTTACCTTAACGGCCCCATGGTTTAGTGATAAGATCTCCTGAATTGGAGGACGTGGGTTCTATGGCAGATTTAATGAAAAATAATTCAATATGATTTTCTGATTTCATTTTTAAGCCTTTCAAGGTAAATAATAAAGAGGGATCGATCAGCCAGATCGGACTGACCGCAGGCCGACCGGACTAAACTCGTACATACACTAGAACAGGGGTCACCAAATAGCGGACCACGGTCTGCATCCGCCTGACGACCCATTGTGTACGGACCGAGCATTTTCGAAGATGAACTTCGTTAAAAATAAATTTCGGTCTCAACTTACTGATAAAAATATCCAGGATTTAATATCAATTACGTGCACCAATTTTTCTCCAAAAATCAGAACAAAAGGACCACAAAAAGTGTCACTTTTCTCATTTATAATAATACGAGCTTTTGCCCGCGGCTTCGCTCGCGTTAAGAAGTATTATTATATACAAATTTTCATCCCCTATTTGAACCCATTGGGATTGGAATTTATCAAAATCCTTTCTTAGCGGATGCTTACGTCAGAACATCTACCTGCATGCCAAATTTCAGCCCGATCCGTCCAGTGGTTTGGGCTGTGCATTGATAGATCATTATCTCAAGCAGTCAGACAGTCACCTTTGAGTTTTATATATATATATATATATATATATATATATATATATAGATGTAAATTTATACTTCTTTTGTAATTTTCGAAGTGACCTATGTTTAATAATATATTTTTTATAAAATGTGTGGACCACAAGGTCATCTCATTTCTTAAAATGGACCCCGAGCGAAACTAGTTGGTGACTCCTGATAATTCACAAAACGAGGTCGGCCTATGATTAGCCCAACCGAAGCTTTTAAGGTCTACTTTTAAGGTTTTTATTGGTCCATTGAGTATCAACTATCCCTTCTTCCATTCTGGTTGTTTAGAACTTTTTTACTGAAGGTCGGACTGGTTCTAAATAATAAAAATAAATGATATTGACGTTTCGCCCTCGATTTGTATTATCATTTTTTTTAAGAATTATTCTATGTTATGCTCCTTGATGCAAACATATTTTTAATATAATATCCAGTTGAAGTTAATATGGTCTAGTTATTTGGCCCCAATACAACAAGCGAATTCGAAACACTAGTCATATTCTATTTATCTATAAAATATCCAAAAACACAGTAAATAAACAAGTAAAGGCAGGTATTTTATCAATATCTGAATGGCAGCGAGATCCAAGAGATTACGGAATGAACGAAATTTCGGCAACGACCTTTTCTTTTGTCCGATCACTATCTTTAGTGCCTTTTTCAGACACCCACGTACTGTTATATATATTCCAAATTGTGCTCAGATTTTTTAAATGACAAAATGATGTTATATTGTTACTATAAGATTCTTATGTATTACGGTTTGTCCAGTTTAAGCGCGACCCTCGTAGCATAGTAAAAGCATGATACGAGGGTCGCGCTTAAACTGGTCATACCTTACTTGTTTAACTATTATAATCTGTGATGTAACATACAATAACACGTATTTGGTATATATAACTGTATAAAATAGTACTTATAAGACAGGCTAGGCCTAGTTTAAGTACTAGAACATCAATTGTTTTTTAATTTTAAGTGTCTTTTTCTGAATAAATTTAAAAGGGTAAACTAGAATCTAGATACTTTAGTATCTAGATTACTAAGAATAAATGGCTAACGCACGGTGAGCAAATTGGTAAACACATTTAACTATAGTTGAATGTCACTAAACTAGCATTATATTCTAATCTAGTTAATAAATAAACACATTTTTTATCGTTTTTTATCGTAATTAATTTTAATATCATGCCTATTATCTTGAACTATCTCTAAGTTGAAAACGATTCTAAACATTTTTGCTTTTAAAAATTCGCTATTGATTTAGCCAAAGTCTCTGTAAGATTCTCAAATAACAAACAATATACACATGTAGGTTATAAGGTCGCCATATTGTCGACCTTTGATTTTTCCGATCAATACAGGATAATAAATCATAGGCCATTGTTGGGAATAATTCGGTGCATTGTTAAATGGATTCATTATTGAAGGGCACACCCTTATTATTACTTCCTTTGAGGGCGTTAATAGGTAAACCGGGTATAATAACACCCTTAAGAGAATATTTTATTTACGCATTTTTCCAATTATTTTCTTACTTACCAAATGAAAATGAAGATGGAAATACTCTTAGTAATAACAATAATAATAATAATAGCTCTCACACCGGTTTCGGTGACTGTGGCCGGTTTCATTGAAACCAGGCCAGGTACACAGGAGTAATTTTATAGTGCCCTAGTGTGTGCGCAGTACACAAGAGCACTGTCTATTCCCTTACTCTCATAATCCAGTGGGATGGAAGACCGACACGACCGGCGAGAGATCAGGCGCAGGACCGACTTTTTACATGCCCATCCGACGCATGGATCATCTTACTTGTCATACAGTCAGGTGATCAGCCTGCATTATCCTAACCAAACTTGGAAATAACATGTTTCTAACGCGGGAATCGAACCCACGACCTCCGAGTCAAGAGCCGCGCTCTATACCACTAGACCATGGAGGCGTTACTCTTAATAGTAGGGGTCTGAACTGTGATGATGTAAATAAGTTAACCATACTTACTAACAATATTCTGTCTCCCTATCTATGTGTTAACGTGTATGCAAAATTTTGATGAGATCCCGTAAGGAGATACTTTGAACCCTAGGTTTTTAATACGAAAATTGTACAGAGGCCGTAGCCAAAGTCCCTTTCGTTAAAAACGATGACGAAATACATTATCAAAATGTATGGGATTTGACATTGGTCTTCGCAAGCGAAATGTCATTTAGCGATCGATGACTTATGTCAAACAGCATACATTTTGATAACGAATTTCGTCATCGTTTTTAACAAAATATACTTTGTCTAAGGGGGCAGTTTCGCCCGACTATTTGTTTATAAGCCATATTCGGCACGACGGAGTTGCGGGCACCATCTTGTTCCGTGTTGTTTATCTTTTTTTTTTTTTTTTTTTAATGATATAAGGGGGCAAACGAGCAAACGGGTCACCTGATGGAAAGCAACTTCCGTCGTTCATGGACACTCGCAGCATCAGAGATCTTAAATCGTACTCCCTTACATTACTTCTAGAAACTACTACCTATGTTAGGAAATAAACAAAAAAGAGTTTAATTCTGTACCCGCAAATTGAATTTTGTAAATCCCATATAATTTTAAATTACAATGACACTAAATTACGAAAATTTAAAACAACCCCCGATTCAAACATTTCAAGAAAATCTATACCCAAAATTTTCAGCGCTGAGCGGGCTGATAATGATTAACTATAGATAAGAACAGTAATGTCGGTATTCAAACAATAAAAACTAAATCAAAATCGGTTCATCTGTTTAGATGCTGCGATGCCACGGGCCGATATACACACAAACAAACAGACAGACAGACACGTCAAACTTATAACACCCCTCTTTTTTGTGGGTGTTAAAAATATTCAGCTGATACTCATGATATTGTTAATATGGTAATCCACGATCATCCCAACATCTGTCTCGCAAACTTTTAAACGATCACGCGCAAATTCTTCGTTCGACAAACAATTTTACGAGAAATTTCCATCACTGTTACATTAGATTAATCAAATCCCTCATTAGAATAATTTGACAAAGACAGAATTAAGATGATGAATATGCATACGTGTATAAATGATAACACTCCGCCCGCTATTTGATTTTAACATCAGCATCTGACGGATTATGTAATTGAATATTACTTCACCTAGATTGATATATTATGCGTTTTGGAACGGAGTTTCTTATCGCGCGTTCGGCGTAAAGGGACTAGACAGAACGATATTTGACCTTCATTTGACCTCGAAACTTTTTAATTAGTACCCGCATGGTAGGGGCAGAGGCCGTTGGTAGTATTCCTTTGCGTCAGCTAAATGGCGTTTTTTTTGAGAATAATCAGCGACGCGTTGTTAGTATTCCTGGGCGTCAATAGATTGCATTTTTAAAAAATTATGTTAGTGTAAGAAATAACTTCGTTCCATTCGGGTGTCCCTTGACACCTCTCAGGTTTCTTTTGTGTTTTACTTTGAAATTACATACACTAATGTTAACATGCGAAAGTCTGTCTGTGTGTCTGTCTAAGATGATTTCACGCTTGAAGTACGGATTTTCCTCGAATCTGAAGAAAGATATATGTCAGTTTTTTAACGATACATTATTTTAAAGAGAAAACTAAGTCATACATTTTTGTTTATTCCAAGTGACTTTATAATATCATCCTGGAGTATCTAACATTTTTGTTTTCATGCAAAGCTCGAAGATGTAATCTTATACCAACCAATACCTACAAAACTTTCTGTAACGTTCTGTTACCCTGAGTTCCTTGGATAACGCGGGTAGTAATAAAAATAAACAGCCACTTGAACCGTCACATAAGTTAGTAGAAGATATTGTATCTCAAAGTTGGTAGTTTTGGAGTCCGGGTGGTGCCAGTAATTTATGTGTAGTCAGGACTTGTTACGTGTAACCAATTTTCTTTTATAAGTCTTTTCAGTTACATGCCACACAGATACATACTGATGTTATATATGTGAAAATGTGTCTGTATGTCGGTCTCTTACCTTCTTGTTTCGCTGAATTTGGCATAGAAATACCTTGAGTTCCAAAAAATATGTACGGTTACGTGTGACAAACGTATTTTGGCGCAAGGGAGTTGCTGACATTAACTAGTGCAAAAGTATGTTTTGCGCTCCTATCATTTCAAGATTAATTATTTTGCTTGCTACTTTCGAACATATTACTATTATTTTATTAGTGTCTAAACATACTATGCGGAAGTTCCACGGCGGGAATTCCGCGTGATTACGTCAGCAATGTCAAACGCATACAATATAACGCGACGGAATTTCAGCATGAGTTGTCATCGGTAATTTAAAATACATTGCAGGTGGAATCAAGCCGAACTGCCGTTGCGGAAATTCAGCATGTGTTTAAACTCTTACAGACTGCGGTGTTTTGATAGCATTTGTTTGAAAAACTATCATCTACTTCATCTTGAAGAGTTGCAGTCCACAGGTTTACCCAAGTTTTCTGCTGCGCGCAGTAAACATAGAATAAACTCTTTAGATGGTAGTAGTTAGGTATTTCCTTACTAATGCTACCTTCAGAAATGGACGCATTTTTATTTGAAAAACCTGGCAACTCAGGTGGACTCCTTCAGCATTGCGGGTGCAATACAGGTAACGTTACCCCCTTTTAGGAGCTGGCTGTTTGCTGGGAGGCTAAAATGGTCACATTTAGCAATTCCTCTCAATCAATTCAGCAAATTAATTGTCAAAACTGTCAAACTAACAATTTATGTCAAACCAGAACAGTCACAAAAATACAGAAATGATTTGCAAGCAGAGCTGCATTTTCCGATTTTAGAAAAATGAATCATATTATGATTCTGCAAAGCGACCATTTTAGCCCCGCTGGTCTCAATACAGCATTCATAATTTCAGAGACACATAAAACTTTCGAGTCCAAATAACAAACATCTGTCTCTATCAAGGCACGACATTACAAAAGGGTAATTAGAGCGCAGAGCGTCGTTTTTAATATGACAGAATTAAAAGTTTGCGAGTTTAATGCTTTGAGGGGTAAGATTAAAGAGTTTCCGCGCGTATAATCCTGAAGCCGTGATCACTGGGACTTGGATAATTAACTTAATGAGATGTATGTAAAGGATAAAACTTAGGCAGGCTTCAAGATGTAGAGGATTAGTGATTAAGACAGGGGTTTGCGTGGGCCTATAGAGTAATATCAATTTTTGCGTTTTAATTGTAAGACGGGACTGCTTCTTCTGAAGTTGTTTTTGTAGTGGTTGATTTTAGTTGGTTAGTGGCACTTAAATGACACTATAATGGAACGTAAGGCCGGCCATAGACGTACTGCATGTTGCAGTCGAAACCGACTCCAAAATGCGGTTGCCGCACGGCGATCTCAAGTTTCCATATTAAATTCATTTGCGCAATACACGGACCGCTCGAGCAGTTCTTAAGAGATCGGAGCAGTCGCTTTGCTGTCGTGTCGAAGAACAAAGGTATGTATCAATTTTAAATTCTATTAGTCCCGCTAAAACTCGGGAACGCCTGAACCACTTTAGCTAATTTGAGTCTTGAAATATTCTTGAAAGTCCAGGGAAGGTTTATTTAAGGGTATTACGAGGAAAGTGACACGAAGTTCACCGGGTCAACTGTACATAATATATTCGACTAATGCGACGTGAATTCATCCTACATCATACATTAGTCTCACTCAAACACGAATAACATAATTCAATATTTCTCCGCTCGATTTGACCACAAGACCACAAATTAGTTCAATTTATAATTTGACAATCAATTGATACGAAGCTTAAACGCGATCACAGAAATTTAAGTTAAGCCTTATCACAGTGGCATAAAGGTGGGTTTTCGCTGATGAAAACCAGTTAATCTGCCAAGGATGACCCATATCGGTTCGGGGAATATTGTGGATATTCAAAACATTGGGAAGTGGAGGTCAATTTGCTGAAGCATTAAGGACAGTTCTGAGAACCTTCCGGGCGTTTAGGGCAACTCAAAACTGGAACTGCAGCTCGAAACTGGAGATATATTTTAATCTCCAGTTTAGTAAATTGGTGAATTTTGAGATGTTGCCCGTGACTTGTATTATCGCACCTGATTTATTCATGTTTGCGTGGTGAAAATATTTAATCCTTTCCCAGGATTCATAATAATATTTTGAATCCTCGGAAATCTTATCAGAAAGTTAATCAGAAAACTAAATTTCATGTGAATCGTTTGAGTAGTTTAAGCGCGAAGGTGAAAAGACAATGTGTTTTAGGGAGTAATATAAAATGATTTTTGTACTACCTACTACAATGATAAATACTGAGGTCAAAATGTTAGTCGTCGCGTCTCATTTGTTTCTTTGTTTCTTTCTAAACTTATTTTAAGGGGGTACTTAAGATTATATAAAAAAAAAACTAAAGTTTATATTTCTTCAGCTGATTTTAACATTCAATTTTAGTAAGAAGCTAGAAGTGTTAGCTACTTTAAGTTTTAATTTAGCACCATGTTTCATACGTTTCATTCTTACGTCCATCTTATTTCTATTTCACCCTCTATAACTATAATTCTTATTAATATTGTGAGAAGTACAAGTTGTATTGGGAATTATAATTGTGACATCCAATATTATCTAACCATTATTAGTGCGGGATCAGCAGTGTGATTTTGGAACAAGGGATTAGGTCGGCCGTGAGCTGACTAGTGACATGTGACGGCATCAATATTCATGCGGACACGCGTGCCATGTCGTCATCCTCGCCCTACTGTAGTCTGTTAACAGTTAAATTAATTCCAGTGAAAAGAGATTCGAAAATAAAATATCGTTCTTCTCTCTTCACACTTGCCCCCGTCTTTCATAGCCAGGTGAAAAGCGTCAAGTTAATAATAAATATTCTTTATTGTGCACACACTAAGAAGTAAAAAAACACAACAATAATTAATTATCAACTTATAACTACAGTGTACCACAATGGCGGCCTTATTACTAATAAGTAGTTGTTTTTTATTAACTCGATAAATATACAACATTTTAAAAATCTGCCAGTACAGTCCCTCAGTAATAGAATTTTATATTATCTTATATCTTTAAACGATCAATTCTTGTATATCTTATATCTTTAAACGATCAATTCTTGTATATCTTATATCTTTAAACGATCAATTCTTGTATATATATAATTGGAATCTCGGAATCGGCTCCAACGATTTTCATGAAATTTTATATATAGGGCGTTTCGGGGGCGATAAATCGATCTAGCTAGGAATCATTTTTGGAAAATGTCATTTTATTCGTGTTTTATTGAATACCGAGCAAAACTCGGTCAAATAGCTAGTTTGTTATTATTGTATCAGTTGTATACACCGTCTTGAAAAGAAATGAAAATATATTCGTTAGATGCATATTTAGATTTTTTGACGTGTTTTCGCTGGTACAGTATATTTTCATTATACCCTCACAAGTATAATGTAGTATCTATGTTAAAAAAATGAAACAATTTGTAGCTTGTTATCAAGTATAAAAAATAATTATAAGATAATAACCAATTTTGCTTTAGTCGCCCTCTTAGTGACTAAAAACACCATGCCGAAGTTCCGCGGCGGAAATTCCGCATATTATTACGTCAGCAATGTCAAACGCATACAATATAACACGACGTTATTTCGGCACGGTGTGTCATCGTTAATTTATAATAATAATAATAATAATATCTATGGACGCTTCACACCACGCCAGTCTGGCCCCGTGCTAAGTACCTGAAGGACTTGTGTTACGGGTACCAGACAACGGAAAATATATTTAATACTTTTATACTATACATATATTTAAGATTTTTATTATATAATACACATATTTAATACACATCCAACTTTGAAAACTTTTTGTTCCGTCAGCGGGATTCGAACCCGGGACCCCCGGCTAGAGCTACCAACAGCCCACCAACTGAGCCACAGAGGTCGTCATTTAAAATACATTGCAGGCGGAATCATGCCCAACTTCCGCCGCGGAACTTCGGCATGGTGTGTTTAGACACTATACGAGAAGACGCTCGCGAACAAAAATAGGAAATTAACTAATGCCTTTATGCTGGAGATTATTGCTGTATTTTTATTATAATTTTATAGCTTTCAAATTATAAGTTAATAAGACTCTAAAAGCGGTAAATTACGGCATCTCCATAGGGGGAGCGTCTTAATACTCTAACTTTAGAAACTTTACTACGTTGCTCTTAATTTTTACTCTATTCAAAAAATCATGATTGGATTTTTCCCAAATGAATAGAGTACGTCTCATAATCCATAATTTAATCGGATGTCCTACATCAGCTTTCGATTAGTCCGGACAAATAGAAATAAAGGAAACGAATGGAAAAATAATGTAAGCGGAAAAAGTACTTCGTTTTTAATGTGTATTTATTGCCTTGTAAATCTTCTGTATCAAAAAAGTACGGCGCATTTTAGCGCTATATATCTTCGCGGAATTAACGAACAGCTTTGTCAATTTACGGCAATCATCATGAGGACTGTATGATGCTTAGAAATTGTGACAGGATCAGAGGACTGATATTATCTATATAGGATCTTAAATGGCCACAAAATATGACTACTATTTCAATTTATACAGCTCTATGGGTATCATGAGGGTAGCCACTAGCCACGCGTTTGCGGTAGTTTTTGTTACGAACATGACAGGTATGTTCCTTATATTTTTTCGAAAAAAGAAGTTTATACTAATATTCCTCATGCCTTGATTATACCTACCGAGTAGAGCCGAGAGACGATGCACACGGCCAAGCACTCGGTGTGTTTATTATGGATGTTCTCGGCCGAGGGCATTTTCTCATCCACTCCGCCTACCGAGTAGGCCTTAGGGAGGACCTTGCACATTCATCCTGAATAGACTTTAGTATCTGAAAATTATACATCCAGTATTAGTGGACGGGGACTCGTACTAATCATTGGACACCGCAATCACCTAAATTCGGCATGTTGGACGTTGAAAATTGTCCCACAAATCAGTCAACGGCCCGCAGAGTGTACTTCTGAATTGCGTGTTAGAATAAATGTCCCGTTTCGAGTATTGTGATACCATTGAATGTGGGACATGATTTATGTGAAACTTTCAGTGAGGAAAACACTCCGCGATTTATGATCATAAATCATATACATACCATGAAGTTATTGATAATATACTTAAGATATGATAAGTATGACCTGAAATAAGTCATATTTTACTTAGCCCTCAGGCGAATATTTATTCAAACATGACAAGCAATATAATAGGTAGTAAAATTGTTCTAGTTGAATATTATAATATTACTAGCTGTCTCGGCAAACGTTGTTTTGCCGTAAGTATAAAGTATTTCGGTTTTCGCCCATATTATTTTATTGAAGTGAATAAATAAGTATGTCACCATGGCAACGTCCATCGCTCGCCCCGTCGCATAAACAATGGTCGCCGTCATTCACGAAAATCGGTCGAGCCGTTTCAGAGGAGTTCAACCACGCATGACGCACCCCGTGACACGAGAATTTTATATATTAGATGAAGAACAAAATTTTAGGCGACTCACAAGGGATAACAATAATAATATAAATTACACAGAAAATTATTCTGGACATTTTGATCTTATTCAGACACTGAATGACAATTCAAGATTGGAACGCAGTGCTTGCCACTCATTTCCATAAAACAAATTTTGGAAATAAATATAGATTATAAAAAATATTAAAATTAAAATATAAATTGTTGACATAATTTACAATAATAATTATTATTCTTACAAAAATGCCTAAACGTCCAATTTAGGGTTGATTCAGACCGCAACGCGACGCGTAGATGCATTTCTAAATTAGTATGGATTTGACAGATTCGCAAGACGTCTGACGCAATTGAAATCTGTCAAATCCATACAAATTTAGAAATGCATCAAAATTTGTGTCTCATGTTGCGGTCTAAATCAACCCTTAGATGGGTATGTTCATATTTTAAGTTTTGAAGGCCCGTCCATCAAAACTCAAACGGAAGAAAGACTATCGTATGTCCGTACATATTATGATAGTTTTTTTGCCGAAAAAAACTATGTTTGTTATTGCAGCCTTCATCTTGGATGTATACAATTGAACCAGGAAATTATCACGTCGCACACCTAATCCCAACAAAGTTTTAGTACATTTGGGCAACGATAGTTATTTAAAATAAAAACCGAAACCACATAACCTTAAAATCGTTAAAAACAAACAACGATTCGAAAACACTTATTGAGGGCACGGGGGCCGCGATAAAACAATCATTATCAGATTTAATTCTCACCTAACTCCCGGTCATTTGTCCTGCGAGTGAATCTGACAGCGGCCATTAATCACGTGCCGTCAGTCTGACAGCTCCTGAACATGACCCTATTGAGTCTAAAGTTTAAAGGACGTACGCAGTTGGAGATGCTGGTGTGGAGAAACGCCGGGTGGAAAGGCTAGAAGCATGTAGGTAATATACCATCCAGACTTAAAACTGGATATACAGGACCTACATTTAGTTAGCAGATCAAATAGGAAATAATGATTCGTTAAACAATCCAATCGGGATGGCTACCTCTATCCCGATTTAAAAAAAATTGTCAAATTAATTTTAACCCAAATAACATTGCAATGAAAGCAATTTGTTTGTAAAATGAAACTATATAATAAAGTCAGCATATTGTGCATATTTTACAACGTTTCGCCGTATTTTTTTACTTAAAACTACATAATAACAACATTACTTTTCTTCAAGCATCATCAGACCTTTTATCAAAATAGATTCTGAAGCGTAACATGACGTTTACAATACCATTGGTTCAACATTAATTAATTGAAGCCAAGTCCATAATTACTCCTCAACCATCACTCTCCTGTCTCCACTCTCCAACAGTGTACACGCCCGTACCTACCGTGTTTCACCGCGATAAACTCCGCGGCATAATAATCGTTGTTTATTGAATTTAAAAGTTTAACCACCCCCGCCAGAGTTTACAAGTTCTTAGCCCCCGTGATAGGTTTTTAATTTTCGTTCGCTTTTTCATAAACTACATCCGGGTAGTTCGGGACGCATTTCTGTTGGATAGTTTGAAGGTTCTGATGTGAAAGTTTCATACGTTGTTTGCCGCATCAGCCGTCCTGTTTAATTTTAAAGTATTTCCGGTTCACATTATACAGTGTGTAACAAAAATAAGTGATAATTTTTTAGGGTGTGTACGTGTTCCTTGTAGAGAGTTAACTGTGAAAGTAGCAGCGCTGAATGATGAATTTTTTTTTCACTTTTGTATAGGCAAGGGCCCGAGCATAACGAGTTTCCCCATACAAAAGTGAAAAAAAAAAATTGGTCTTTCAGCGCTGCTACTTTCACAGTGAACTCTCTACAAGGAACACGTACACACCCTAAAGTATTATCACTTATTTTTGTTACACCCTGTGTACAGGGTGTAACCAAACTGTGTGATAATACTTTAGGGTATATATGAGGTACCCTGTAGAGCTCGCTGTGAAAGTAGCAGCGCATAAAAAGTATCTTTTTTTACTTTTGAACGGAAAAATTCATGACGCGTTGGCGCTTGCTAATACAAATTACAAAAAAACAAGATGTAGCACCATATATTTTTTAAATGAAATCAAATTTAATTTTTCCAAACAGAATAACAAAATAGACAAAAACAGTTACTCGCAATGACACTTATAGTAAGTAGCTCGGGCTGTGGCACAAGTCATAAAGTTAATATACCTAGCGGAATAGAGCAACAATCTCGAGCTGTCAAACGAAACCGAAATTGGTTTTCATCTGTGTGAAAAATATGTGTACGTATACACTTACACAAGCATGATTGAACATGAATTCTATGAGATTAAATTGTCAACGTGCGGCACGTGCCGACTGGACGTCAAAAAAAGAGTGCTGCTGTCATGTATCACACGTCTCTTTGTTCAACACGTTTCACGCAGTGTTACTAATAGTGACATCTCTCTTGCTCAGGCCTTCGTTTCTCTATTCCGCTAGGTATATTAATTTTATGGTCCGCCATCTGCTTATGAAACAATTTCTCTGATCGTACTTACTATATCTATGTTACACCCTGTTTAATATACTTTCCCAAAAACAGCAGTAGCTTAATAGTTATCTACCAACGAATACAAATTATTGTCATGTTATAAGTGATATTTCTACACCTGTATCGTTAAGGAATGGTAAAGTGATAGGCGTCTCACAAGCACAACAAAGACATTGTCGGGGTAGGTATATATTAAACATTTTTTTACACTCAAAAATGTGAAAAGTTTATCTATAATAGCTGTTAAATCTTTAGTCCACTTCCGAGTCTTCTTCACACCAGACAGCTTATGTCGCATCGTTCTATACTTGTGCCCATAAAGTTAATATACCTAGCGGAATAGAGAGACAAAGGCCTGAGCAAGAGAGATGTCACTATCAGTAAAAATGCGTGGTAAAAAGAGACGTGTGATACTCATGTGATAGAACGATGCGACATAAGCTGTCTGGTGTGGAGAAGACTCGGAAGTGGACTAAAGATTTAACAGCTATTATAGATAAACTTTTCACATTTTTGAGTGTAAAAATATTTAAAACTGGCGTAAGGAAGGAGATTGAAAAAAAAAATAGGTTGAGGCAGAATTGATGTAAGAGAGGGCTAGTTGATAACCGACTCAACGTAGGAGATAGAGAGACTTAAGTATATGAGAAAATATAACCTCTTTAAATGCTATCTTCTTAAGAGCTCACCTGACTCTAAAAATCAAACATCGTCCTTCTCTCTTCACACTCACGCCCGTCTTTCATATGCCAGGTGAAAAAGGACGGCGCGGAATCATCGCCGAGTTAGTTTTACTTGAATAAAAGACGAACTAAAATGATTAAGAAAAAAGTGTTTTGAGCAAATTTAGGTTTTATCAATACTTTTTTAGATATTAAAAAATATTAAGAAAAGACAGCAAACTTCGAAGATCCAAGCAAAAAATGTGTCAAATTTTTTGAGTAATCGTGTTTTCGTCTTGAGCATTTAATCTTTATGAACTGAAGTTACTTGTGTCAAAAAATCATATATATCAGATTTTGAGATCTAGGTTAAAGTATGTAGTCAAGTTAGGGTTATATGGGCTCTTAATTCTTCGTCATTCAACTCCAAGTGAATTCGAAACTTGCTATTCTCATTTATAATGAAAGAATGTATGGAGTTCACCGTACGTTACACGTGCAGATATACTACAGTATATTGAATATACAGTAGACCTACATCTTCTCAAAGGCAATCGCATAAGCATACGCACACATAAACGTGATTACAGATAACTTTAGGAACCTATCAAAAAGAGAGCGTTCACGCATTCAAGCGGTCTGTACTGTGTTGGAGCGTATAATCACAGAGACATTCTGACGTGGCCAGAACGCCATCTACGAGTATATATCTAATCGATACAACTAAAACTATTTATATAGCTCATTCTCAAAGATCGCAAAAGTAGCTAAGCTGTGACCACAGACTTGGATCAAGATAGATACCGCATGTCCCTCTATTTGTATGAAAACGTGGGAGTATGAAAACGTGTTTTATACGTCGGAGAGCCATGCTTCGGCACGAATGGGCCGGCTCGACCGGAGAAATACCACGTTCTCACAGAAAACCGGCGTGAAACAGCGCTTGCGCTGTGTTTCGCCGAATGAGTGAGTTTACCGGAGGCCCAATCCCCTACCCTATTCCCTTCCCTACTCCCCCGTATTCCCTTCCCTTCCCATCCCTACCCTCCCCTATTACTCTATTCCCTCTTAAAAGGCCAGCAACGCACCTGCAGCTCTTCTGGTGCTGCGAGTGTCCATGGGCGACGGTAGTTGCTTTCCATCTGGTGACCCGTTTGCCCGTTTGCCCCCTTATTTCATAAAAAAAAAAATTGACGTCTGATTCCGATAGCAGACTAAATAACAGACTTTCGAAAGATGAGCATTGCTCGTCGTTTGGGAGCGCAATATGGCACGCGAAGTACACACACATGCGGTATCTATCTTAATCTATGTCTGTGGCTGTGACCAAGGGACCGCTCTCTGTGTTATATTAGAGAGCAGAACAATACAGTAAGTAAAGCTTGTATTTCAATTGCCTGAATTTGATTGCAAAAACACGACTGGGTTACGCTACTGTATAGCATATTTATGTTGTGGATATACCTGAGTTAATATATCACCCTGAACAGGGCATTGTTCACATCATAATTTGTACGGCGGCGCTTAATCTTAAAGATGAGGGGAGCATTGTGCTCATACAACAATTGTCTCATTTGCTATAATATGGAGCTTTATATGCCTGCTCGAGTTGCTGAATAATATTATATAGTCTTTGATATTTAAGTTATAATCATAGTACACTAATACCGGTTTTCAACAGAGGCGCGCAAATATCAAGTGTTCCCTAGGGGCCAAGCATTTTCAGCTATGTCCTTACTATCTCAGGAGTCAGAACTTTGGCGACACATCGAAATTGGCAAAAGCATTTTTGTCTAAAGTGATCTATGACATCGAGATGATAATACCAATAACTTCTTGGATACTTATCCTAAACTTAATATCACCTTAATTATAGTCCGTTTTTATCAACCTGTTTAGGCTGTTGATAAAAACGGACAAGTTCCAATTTATCAACAATATTATAGTGTTTATAATTTGTTATAATTTATCGCCTTTTCTAGCATGATACGAAGAGCAAAATATATTTGAACATGGAACCGTTAATTTGAAAGGCAACATTGGTTTGCATCTCAAATAGGACCATTCCTGCAAAACCTACATCTAATTACTGCAGCATCCATAACAAAACAGATTTCTGCCACTCTCCTGGCAGAGTTTTGCTACTCTACATGACGTAGGGACAATTAAACCCGTTAATAACGAGAGTCTCCATGTACGTCACTGTTGACGTCAGGTGACGCCGCCGTCGACGGTGATGGATGCCCTACATCGTGTTTATTGGATTTTCAAAATTGGGATTACCGATGTAACAGACTAAATTATCCTACAGTTACTTTTATAATAAACTGGTTGACGCAAACATCTCTGCTGCATCAAATTTCAATTGTTTTAATTGCTGCAATATGTGCAGTTGACGCGCGATAAACAACTTACCGCACCATGTTGCGAACATAATATTTTATATATATTTATAGCTAATAGCTAATATAGTTAATATTAGCATTTCTAATGATAAAAAATGCTTTATAAATAACTGTTGCTGGAAACTTCGCCGCTCTAAATTCCTTGAACAACTCGCTGTATGTCCTTTTCCGGGATTTCACATATTCACAAAAGTACAAAATTTCATCAATATCGGTTAATTAATACACTATTAAATTGTTGATAAGCACAAAGGCTATGATGACTACGTTCAGACATTAATGAACATAACGCTGCCAACTGCAATAATAATTCAATTTGCATTATCGAGCTGAAACAGAATAAACAAGAATCCACTCAGAGGAATTGGAGAGCAATCAGAAATTTCAATAAGTCGGTCAAGCTTGTATACAAATGCGGCCCAGATGTTGCGGTTATCAATCAGATGATTAGTCCCGATTATGTAATTCCTTCTTTCGGATTCATTTTGGAAGCACGAATGAATAATCTAATATATAAAATTCTCGTGTCATAATTTTAGATAGCGTACTCCTCCGAAACGGCTTTACTGATTTGAACCAAATTTTATATGCATATTCAGTAAGTCTGAGAATCTGCTACTTGCAGGCCTGTCCCACTCGCGCGTTTAGGTATCGAACTGTAAGTACCCCTTTAAAGGGGCAGATCACAAGGGACTCACAAGCGAGCGGTGACGCGCACGCAATATTTTTTCGTCGCATAATATATCTACGTACTGATTTAACCGCTGTGACAGAATCATTATTAATCTGATAAATATGAACAATTGAAAGAAGTCAAAGAAATATTTCAATAAAGTAATTTAAGACTTTAAAATACAAAAAAAGATAAAAAAATACACAAACATAGCAAATAAACCAATTTGTTACAAACAAACTGCATACTACACATAAATAAACACAAGTTACTATGTTTAAGTTGTAAAAAAATCCTGACCAGCTCGTACACTATAATCGAATATAAAACTATTATAAAATATACGTTGGGTTACTAAAATTTGATTATTACTATAAAAAAGTTTGCTATTAGTAGCTATAGTAATTAAAAGAAGATTATTTTATTTTCTAAAAGGTGGCAATCTTGATTTCGTCAGAAAGGGTACCTCTTACGCGATAGAAAGAGAGCGCACATGTAGGCAAATATAATTGTAGGCACCTAGCACTGTGCCGTCGGAATTTGAGCTTTATAGTATCGCAGCAAGAGTTATTATTTTTTTAAACGGGTTTTACGAGTTTTTCTTCTGTTGGTACTACTAATATATATTCTGTGCTACTGGGTACTTTTTATATTGATAAGTGCATTTGTTAAATAAATAATAGTAAATTATTACAACTTGAGATTGACGGCGACCATTGCTTGTGCGACGGGATAGCGATGGGCATTGCCTTATTTAGTCACTTCAATAAAATAATACGGGCAAAATACTTTATGTTATGGCAAAGAAACGTTTGCTGGGACAGCTAGTAATACTTATATTTATTATTAAAGGCCAAATTCACCGGCAAATTATGACAGCGCAACCAGTCGCATATCGTAGTTGGTGACGACTGGTTTATCCATCACGATGGGCATATTATGGTGAAATATACCCATTAATCTTTAGCCAAAACGAGAGCACTTTTAGTTTCTTTATACTTTTGTAATATTCCTTTAAAATAGTTTCATTTTTGTTTTAAATTACAAAAAGTATTTTTGAGGTTATTTAAGCTTGAATGTAAAATAGGTTGGATATAAAGTGGCTTTGCTTTTCACATGAGCAGTTGTTCTAGAGGCATGTGGCGACAGAAACCGCAGTTGTCAGCCTCAGAGCCGGTGCCTACTGGAAACTCAGTTCTAATTGTTGGTGTGCCTTAAACTTGGGTTGTATAAGTGAGAGACAGTATTTTAGCGAATAAGAGCTTGGCTCTCGAGTTTGAGGTCGTAGGTTCGATTCTTGCGTTGGAATTTGGGAAAACTAAAAATGTTGTTTTGAGTTTTGGATATAGTTGATTGATTGCTTGATTGTGGAACAAGAAAGATGATCCGTGCGTCAAATGAGCATGTCAAAAATCGATCTTGTGCCTGATGATGCCTCCAAAAAACAGAAAAAATAAACGACATTGGAATCGGTTTGAAAGCTATAAGTGTAGTAATTACTAAATAAGCTACTAAAGCAGGTATGAAGAGCTATAAATACGAGGGCTGCTATTTATGTATCCGGAACTGGCCACTTGCAAGAACAATATTTAAAAAGTAATTACAACATTTGAAAACAGAACTCTTTGGTTGAAGAATACATTTTGTTTCATGTGACTGTCAATTATTTTTCCATTGTGGCGTCATTTTGAAAATTGCGTGTCTTCATTTGCCATGGATTTAACGCGTGAACATTTTCGTGCAATGATTTACTACGATTTTCGGCGTGGGCTAAATCAACAACAGTGCTTTATTCAACTTACCGCAACTTTTAGAGATGAAGCACCATCAAAAACCACTGTTTATCACTGGTACAGTGAGTTTAATCGTGGGCGGTCTATGCTCACGGATGAAAATAAAGAAGGTCGCCCAAAAAAAGCTGTTGTCCCACAAAATATAGATGCTGTGCGGGAACTAATAATGCGTGATCGTCATGTTACATATCGCGAGATAGAGGCGTCCTTAGGCATAAGTATGACGAGCATACATAAGATATTACACGAACATTTGGCTGTAAAAAAAATATGTTCGCGTTGGATTCCGCACAACTTGACAATCGATCAAAAACGGGCTCGTGTCGATTGGTGCAAAAAAATGATAAAAAAATACAACCGTGGTACGTCAAAAGCCGTTTATAATATCTACACAGGTGATGAATCTTGGATCTATGCATATGACCCCGAAACTAAACAACAGTCAACGGTGTGGGTGTTCCAAGATGAGCCGAAACCAACAAAAGTTACTCGTGCAAAAAGTACTTTGAAGCAAATGGTCGCCTGTTTTTTTTGAATTAATGGACATGCGGCTACAGTGCCATTAGAGAATCGTAAAACGGTTAATTCTGAATGGTATACGACCATTTGTTTACCAGAAGTCTTTGAAGAAATAAGAAAGGACAACCGACAACGCAGAATCATATTACATCACGACAATGCTAGCTGTCACACCTCAGCTGAAACAACTCAGTTTTTGGAGGGTCAAAAGATCGAATTGACTGGTCATCCGCCGTACAGCCCTGATTTGGCACCTAACGATTTCTTTTTATTTCCATACGCGAAGAACAAATTACGTGGTCAACGTTTTTCGAGCCGCGAAGAGGCTGTTGATGCGTTCAAAATGCACGTTTTGGAGATACCTCAATCAGAATGGAAAAAGTGCTATGAAAATTGGTTCCAGCGTATGCAAAAGTGTGTCGATCATCGCGGCGAATATTTTGAAAAGCAATAAAACCATATTAAATGATATATTATGTTTGTTTCTTTTTTTAATTCCGGATACATAAATAGCAGCCCTCGTACAATTAATAAAAATCGACAAAGTGCGCGTCGGACTCGTGCACGAAGGGTTCCGTACTGTTATAGAGCAAACATAGACCAAAAATTGTGTTTTTGTATGGGAGCCCCCCTCAATTTATTATTTTATTTTAATATTATTCTTAATTATTGAAGTAAACATATAATTAAGGCCTTTGTGAAAATACAAGTGCCTACCTGTTGCCATTATTTATTTCGAGCAAAAAAGGCCAAAAAACTTTTGTTGTATGGGAGCCCCCTTTAAATATTAATTGTATTTAGTTCTTAGTATTTGTTGTTATAGCGGCAACAGATAATATACATAATCTGTGAAAATTTCAGAACTCTAGCAATAGCGGTTCTTGAGATCAGCCTGGAGACAGACAGACGGACAGACAAACATCGAAGTCTCATGAATAGGGTCCCGTTCGAACTCGAACGAAAATCGAACACAAAATGCTAAGTACAAAAATAGTAATCTTAAATTTTGCATGTTTAAGCACTAAAAGTAAACTTAATCGACTGGCAAAGAAGTGAAACTCAGCTTTACCTAAACGACTCCATTACAAAAGATTACAATATTTTTACAATGAACGTTAAAGCGCTTACAGAATTAAAAGCAGCTAAATATAATCCACGTCTTTCAACACCCGAGCTAAGTAAATTAATCAAAAGCAAAGTCGGTCTAATGAAGTGTTGTGCCAGCGTTAGGAGACCTCTCACCTCGCGAAGATTCGGCGGATTCAAGTGGGATTGGAGGAAGGGAGGAGGTCTGGATATACTGGAGGCTGGTTGTAAACAAGCGCCACAAACCCGTGGATGAGCTAAAGAGGTAAATCAGGTGCTTCTGAGATTTCCAACTGAAATTTCTTAAGTGTGTAATGTTTTGGAATTATTTAAATGCGTCAGTGTGATAATATTGTTACGTATTCTTACAATGAAGTTTTGGGTTTTGAAAGCTTTAGTTCTTTATTAAGCATACAATATTATACAATAGTATAAAAGCTAGGTAGCGTACATCACGTCCTCAAGTCCTATGCCAAGTCCTTGTACTATAAAAACAATGAAGCAAAAAACCTTAGCGCGAATACCTAAGTATTCGCTCTAAGGTTTTCTTGCTTCAGAACATAGAAAATTCTTCGTTTGTACAACTAAAACAAAACTTAAAACACAATACAGAAAAAACTATGTACATTGTACAAATAGGCGCGGTCTTACTGCTAACAACAGTTTCAACCAGACAACCTAGTTAGTATAGGCCAGGGGTTCCCAATCTTTTTCAGCCTGCGGCGCAGTTACACGTCTCAATATTTTGTCACGGCGCCCTACTTAGGTAAAGTAGCTAAAATATAGATGTTATACACCTAGGCCTGTAGACAAGTGGCAAATCGCTAACGCTGACGCTAACGCTAGCGCTACAAAATGTATGCGATTTGACATAAGTCATCGCTTCGCTAGCGAATACTAATGTCAAATCCATACATTTTGTAGCGTTAGCGTTAGCGTTAGCGTTTTGCCACTTGTCTACAGGGGCTATTATACATCTATACATCTATACTATTATGCATCTAGTAAAAAACGGTTATTTCAATATTACAAACAGACACTCCAATTTTATTTATATGTAGAGACTAGCTGTTGCCCGCGACTTTTTCCGCGTGAACTTTAGTTAAATTTTGAAAATCGGTCCACAAATGGCGTAATTGTCCGAGAACAAATACAAAAAAGTAAAATATATCCTTCTCCTTTCCGGAAGTCGGTTAAAAAGTAGTCTAAGTTATTCCTTACTACATCAGCTATCTGCCAAAAAAGTTCCGTCAAAATATTTAACCTATTTTCAAAATTTAAGTAAAGTTCACGCGCAAGAAGTCGCGGGCAACAGCTAGTCTATACATATAAATAAAATTGGAGTGTCTGTTTGTAATATTGAAAGAACCGTTTTTAGGGTTCCGTAGCGAAATGGCAAAAAACGGAACCCTTATAGATTCGTCATGTCTGTCTGTCTGTCTGTCTGTCCGTCCGTATGTCACAGCGACTTTTCTCCAAAACTATAAGAGCTATACTATTGAAACTTGGTAAGTAGATGCAGTCTGTAAACCGCATTAAGATTTTGATACAAAAATGGAAAAATTATTAAAAATTTTAGGGGTCCCCATAGGTACAACTGAAACATTTTTTTTTTCATCTAACCTATGCGTGTGGGATATCTATGGATAGGTCTTCAAAAATTATATTGAGGTTTCTTATATCATTTTTAGGGTTCCGTACCTCAAAAGGAAAAAACGGAACCCTTATAGGATCACTTTGTTGTCCGTCTGTCCGTCCGTCCGTCTGTCAAGACCCTTTTTCTCAGGAACGCGTGGAGGTATGAAGCTGAAATTTATATCAATTACTCAGGTCTACTGTCCCTTGAAGCTGTAAAAAAATCAAACTTCTAAGCCAACGCAATCAAAAGATACAGCCGTTTATGCCGCAAATTTTCGACACTTGCAAGGGAATCAAAACCTACAGGGTGCTTCCCGTGAACTCAGAATCTTGAAATTTGGTACGAAGCAACGTCTTATAGCATAGATAAAGGAAAAATTACGAAAACCATAAATTTTTAGTTACATCACATAATATATTTTTTTTTAATAATTTTAAACTTACTACCCATTTCCTCATAAACGCGTAGAGGTATTAAATTGAAATTCATACCAAATACTCAGGTCTATAATACCTTTAAGCTGTCGGAACCCTCGGTGCGCGAGTCCGACTCGCACTTGGCCGGTTTTTTTCTAACCTGAACAGTTTGTGAGAGAGACTCTTCCAAAGTTGTAAAATGTGTGTCGCCCCCTCTCTAACTCCTAAAGTAGGGGCATGATAAGTCTAAAAAAATATGTGATATACAATACTATAAAAACTACCAACGAAAATTTAAACGAGATCTAATGTGTAGTTTTTTTATACGTCTTAAATGGTAAACCTTATTTTACCCTATTCCCTCTTAAAAGGCCGGCAACGCACCTGCAGCTCTTCTGATGCTGCGAGTGTCCATGGGCGACGGAAGTTACTTTCCATCAGGTGACCCGCTTGCTCGTTTGCCCCCTTATTTCATAAAAAAAACGTCATATATGGTAAACCTTAAACCAACAAAAAAATTTTTTTTCATCTAACCTATGCGTGTGGGGTATTTGTGTATAGGTCTTCAAAATTTATATTGCAGATTCTTATATATTTTTTTTCTAACCTGAATAGTTTGCGAAAGAGACTCTTCCAAAGTGGTAAAATGTGTGTCCCCCCCCCCCCCCCTCTAACTTCTAAAGAAGGGGCATGATAATTCTAAAAAAAATATATGATGTACATTACTATAAAAACTACCAACGAAAATTGGTTTGAACGAGATCTAATGAGTAGTTTTTTATACGTCTTAAATGGTAAACCTTAAATTAATTTTCATTATATCAACTGAGATATATAAAAATAAATCAAAAACCTTTTAATTTCATAAAAATAAACCTTATTGCTGCTTCGGAACCCTTCACGGGCGAGTCCAACTCGCACTTGGCCGGTTTTTTACCACATGAATATTGCATAATAATTAAGAATGTATATAGGGTACAGTCACCAAAACAACATTTTTTACAATTTTTGTCTGTATGTCTGTCTGTTTGTTCCGGCTAATCTCTGAAATGGCTGGAGCGATTTTGACAGGACTTTTTTAGGCACATAGCTGCTGTAGTAAGGAATAACTTAGGCTACTTTTCAACCGACTTCCGAAAAGGAGGAGGATATATTTCACTTTTTCTATAAAGGAACCTTTAAAAGGGGATTTTTTTCTCTTTTTTATTATCTTTGTTATCACATTTTGCTGACGCGGACGAAGTCGCGGGCAATAGCTAGTGCACAATAATTATATTACAATGAGTGATTGCAATGTAATTTAATTTAACATTTTACGTATCAGATAAATGTAAAATACTTGTTACCGAAATTATTATAAAAGAACTAGACTACAATTAAAATTAATAGGTCGTTGCTATTTTCAATTGGAATGTTGTAATTATTTTTAATGTAATTATATTACGTATCAAGTAATAAAAAAATACCGAAATATAAATTAATTTCTTTTGCTAGTTAAAATATTTTTTCAACAAAGTGTATTTTTAGTTTTTCTGTGATATTTTGCAATTATGGATGTGTTCTTATCATAAACTTATAATAAGTTTATGGTTCTTATTATCTCAGTCAGAGAAGACAGAATTATAGAGCATACCGACTAACTGACTGGAACTGAGGTTGAAAAGTTTGACGTATTATGACAAAAGTCGTCGCTAGGGTCGTTACCTACAAATTTAGTTGTTGCTTATGTTTTGGCACACGCAAAGAAAACTGTTCAGAATTCAATTTCAAAATCCTCATTTTAAAAATAAATTATATCAGCCAGCGCGCCAGCCCTTACCTGGCGAAACCCGAAAGAAATGACAGGTATTACTCGTCCGTCTCTTAGCAGTCGAAATACTGGTAGTTATGTCTATTGTGTCTCAGTGATATACACAAATCTAACGACCTAGCTCTCCAAAATCCGTCAAATTCTCTTCAAATACGTAACTTTCTTCTGGCGCAATCGGGAAAAACACATCCTATCTTCCGTAATCAAATTATGTTGTCTGTCTTTCCCGTATGTAAAGCTAAGTAGTCACATACGGTTTTGCTCGATAGTTTTACTCCAAATCGAGCAATAAGCACCGTGTGGACCGCAAACAGCTCGAAGGCTCGATGGAATTAAATATGTCAAATTTTATGTCATTTCCTTCGATTCGGAGTAAAACTATCGAGCAAAACCGTATATTGTGAGTACTTAGCATTACAGACCTAGTTTATACTATTTTCATCGGATCCAACTATTCTCAAGATATATTATCTGCAAGTTCCAAGTGAGAGAGTTTTGTGTGGCACCTGCGGCCCGATTCACGGCTGCAAAATAGTTTAATTACAGGTGGGGTAAACGCGTGAACAGTTGACTTTTCTGCCAATTGTAAAAAAATAAAGGACGGTTTTCTAATTTCTTTAGACATTTGTGTGGTATTAATAAACTCTTTGTAGTTTTTGCGGCAAGATTTCTTTTTTTTTTATGAAAGAAGGGGGCAAACGAGCAAACGGGTCACCTGATGGAAAGCAACTTCCGTCGCCCATGGACACTCGCAGCATCAGAAGAGCTGCAGGTGCGTTAGGGAATAGGGTAATAGGGGAGGGTAGGGATGGGAAGGGAATTTCTTGTATTTTGTAATATTATTGTATACAGTATTGAACAAAATAAATAAATAAATAATTATTGAAATACATGCACATATTTTCAGCAAAGTTAGAAAGTGTCATGGATATTTACAACCCTACAACGCTATTTTGACACGTGGTTACGACCGGAACTCCGTCATTCTCGTCTTTTTATCTCTTAAAATCTTTTAAAGTTCCCTTGAGAGTACACGGCCTTCAATGAATTTTATCTCAGAATCCATTTAAATACAAGATGACGCCTGTAACTCCGTTGCGCGAAAATTCGTTTATCACCCGGAAACTCTACATTTTTCCCGGATAAAAGTATCCTGTGTCCTTTCCCGGGACTCAAGGTTTCTCTATACTAAATTTCAGCAAAATCGGTTCAATGGTTTGGGCGTAAAGAGGTAACAGACAGACATATTATAGACAGATGGACAGATGCACAGACAATAAAGTTAATATACAACAACAATCTCAAGCTGTCAAACGAAACCGAAATTGGTTTTCATCTGTGTGAAAAATATGTGTACGTATACATTTACACAGGCATGATTGAACATGAATTCTATGCGATTAAATTATTAACGTGCGGCACGTGCTGACTGGACGTCAAAAAAAGAGTGCTGCTGTCATGTATCACACGTCTCTTTTTACCACGCAGTGTTACTGATAGTAACATCTCTCTTGCTCAGGCCTTTGTTTCTCTACTCCGCTAGGTAAGAATATTAACTTTATGGCACAGACAGACATACAAACTTTTGAATTTATAATATTAGTATGGATTCTCTCTCATTTCTGCAAATTTAACCACATTTCTCGTCACTCCGCCTATCCCACACAAGGCAGCAAAGTTTCCACAATAACATATTCCACTTCTCGATTCCCACCAGCGGAAATAAAACCCGCGCTAATACTCCGCGATACATTTAACTTTCATAATGAGTTTGTACAGGAACCGCCGTACGTGCGGGGATACATCATCAGCAATCTATACTATCGTAAATACCATCTTCGAAATCGAGCCTCGATTTTCCTATCTCAAAATCTCATGAATTTATTTTGATAAAACTTGTAATTTAACAGAATTATCATTTACGTGGGAGAGCCATGCTTCAGCACGAATGGGCCGGCTCGACCGGAGAAATACCACGTTCTCACAGAAAACCGGCGTGAAACAGCGCTTGCGCTGTGTTTCGCCGAGTGAGTGAGTTTACCGGAGGCCAAATCCCCTATTCCCTACCCTACCCTATTCCCTTCCCATCCCTACCCTTCCCTATTCCCTCTTAAAAGGCCGGCAACGCACCTGCAGCTCTTCTGATGCTGCGAGTGTCCATGAGCGACGGAAGTTGCTTTCCATCAGGTGACCCGTTTGCTCGTTTGCCCCCTTGTCTCATAAAAAAAAAAAACACCCTAATAACGCAGAAACCGGGCAATAGTAATTGATATCCTTGAAAAAATCTGACGAACGAACGGCCTTGACCATACATTTGCCGCGTTGCCGAGATCACGCCAAAATCCATTTTTTTTTATTATCTTAGTTCAAAATTGACCTTAAAAAAATTCAAACAGCGAATAATGAAATTGTCCATCTATTAGCGCGTGTTCCAAATATTTTTTGTAAATACTAGGGAGATGCCGAATGTATTCTTGAATTTAAATAAATTGGTATTATTTCGGAAGCTGATATCATAAGTACAAAAAACAAAAATAGGAAATTAATAACGGTGAAAGGAATGTTCATAATATGCTGAAGATTATTGCTGTATTTTTAATATAATCTTGTAGATTTCCAATTATGCTCTAAAAACGTTAAATTACAGCATCTCCGAAGGGGGAGGGCCTTCACGTAGCGTAGCTAAACGTAGGCCTTTTTTTATGCGCAGGGAAAACCCATCATGGGTGCCCCAGGTTGGGGATGTGCCTAAGTTAGCTTAAGCACCCCGGGGGTATGCGGGACTCTTACCCACTAAAACCACCTGCGATTTGCCTTCAGCCGTATACTGAGGGATGTTCTGGATCTGTCTAACACAGGACTCCCTCCATGACCGGACGGTCCACCTCGAAAGGGACCGGACTTCCACCAAAGTATGGGAGCGCTTCGGCAAACTGAAGCGTTCCCCTCGGCGCCAGGACTAGCTAAGCCAGGCAGGTACGCATCCTTGCCCGGAGCCCCGACCTAAACGTAGGCCTACCTCAAGGTGCGCCAACCATCCTCCTCGACCACTCAAATTGGCCGAGAGTACTGTCTCGCCGCTCTACTCGGTAGGTGTAATCAAGCCCTAATCCTGCGCAGCCCTCTTTCTCATATTTTTTAAAACTTCGTTATTATATTGGAACTAGGTAAACCGGAAGTCGCGGAATAACAAATTGGGGTTTATTCAAAATAAAACACTTCGCCGTAAATACTCAGCTGCTAATACGTTCACGTAATCAACTTTCAGTTTTTATTAAAAGTTCTATTTTTATTAAAAGTTACTTTGCGCTTTTGACACATTCGGCGAGCCTCGCGAATAAAATAATAAATCTGCTCCGACCTAAATGGGAATCCAAACAATTGTGACACAAGATAAATGAATTTTAAAATATTAACACGCCCCGGGGAAATGGAACAATCGTTCTTTGGCCGTAATTTTGTGAAGATACCTTCGCGATTATTGTTATTAATGATGGAGTTAATCAGCATCGGTATGCAATATGAAATCTTTTTACAATGAAGCTACTTTATAGGTTGAAGCTAGTACAATTACTGCTGCTATTACAATTTTCGCATAAAAGGTTGAATGGACTCAGCAATTATTATAATATTTGATATCGGTGATGAAGACATCCACAAGACTTTTGATTGTTTGTTTGATTGACAATGGTAACGAGGATCATAATTTTAATCACGATGATCCCAATGATTCTAGAAGAATTTGAATAAGTAAAAAAATAAAATTGAGCTGCAGTCTTGGACGAATTCAATCAGCTAAGAATAGTGTCGATCATTATTTTATAAACAGGTGCTTTACTCCCGAAACTGATATCGATTTCGATTTTCGATTTCAACGGTTTTTTGACATTTTTAGATATATTTTAGATGTCTAAAGTGTCAAAAACCGTTGAAAGCGAAAATCGAAATGGATATCAGTTTCGGGAGTAAGGCACCAGATTTCATATAAGTACTTACAATAAAATTTAAACCAAAATGAAAATAATGTTTTCAATGAAACGTCACTTCAGAACACAAATACAATTCCAGATTTACATAGAATATTTTATAATATCAAAGCGAATCCACTAGAGATCGCTTTTGGAGCCGCACCTTTAATGCTTTGTCAGCGATGCGTCATTAAAAGATACTGTCGCAGTAATTATTGCGCTGTGCAGTCGGTCCCCTGATTCCGTTATTTTAAATCAACAATATCATCGATATTGTTACGAGTCTCGGTGCTTTTTTTTATGAAAGGACCGAGGGCAAACGAGCAAACGGGTCACACGATGGAAAGCAACTTCCGTCGCCCATGGACACTCGCAGCATCAGAAGAGCTGCAGTTGCGTTGCCGGCCTTTTAAGAGGTAATAGATCAAATCAAATCAAAATCAAAATTGTTTTATTTCTGAATAAATTTAAAATAAATGTTTTCAGAATGTGTTTTCCGAAATAGGGTAATAGGGGAGGGTAGGGATGGAAAGGGAAGGGAATAGGGGAGGATAGGGAAGGGAATTGGGCCTCCGGTAAACTCACTCACTCGGCGAAACACAGCGCAAGCGCTGTGTTTCACCGAGTGAGTGAGTTTGTGCCGAAGCATGGCTCTCCCACGTATGTTATAGTGAAACTTCAAACTACAAAAATATTATGGACATCTTATCAAGCCTTATTAATAAACATACCACTGAGAAAAAAATTTGCTGCTCAAAATATATATGCAAACCCTGGATCACACCCGGACTAATCAAATGTATGAATCACAGAGACAAACTACATCTCGACTTAAAGAAACATCCTGGTGACCATACAAAAAAGTTAATCTACACGAGATACAGAATTTTTTTTTCCAACATTGTACATAAGCTTAAACATGATTATCAAAATAAAAGACTGGAAGAAAACAAACATAATATAAAAAAATTGTGGACAACTATCCGGGACATTACAGAACACACAAATAAAAAAAGAACCCCTCCTGACTTGCTTAAATTTAAAAACACTGAAATAGAATCTGTAAATAAATGTAATAAATACTTTTCCTCGGTCGGTATAGATTTAGCTAGTAAAATTCTATCTGAAACTAATGAAACCTTAGAAAATATACTTACCATGCAACAGCTGTAGGATTCCTCGTGTAGCAATTTCTTTTTACAGCCAACTGATCCTTTTGAGGTTGACAGAATATTAGCTACTTTAAAAAATGACAGTTCCTCTGGAATTTATGGATTTGCCTTACAAACAATAAAACTTATAAAATCAGAAATTTTACTTCCTCTCACACATATAACCTCAGTCTAAGTACTGGAACCTTTCCTACTAAATGGAAAATCGCTAAAGTCATCCCGATACATAAAAGCGGACCCAAAGATAACCCTGCCAACTATAGACCGATTTCTATTCTGGGAACATTTTCGAAAATTCTAGAAAAAGTTGTTAATAAGCGCCTTATATCATATCTTGAATCCAACAATATAATTTCCCATCAACAATTTGGTTTTAGGCAAGGTAAATCCACAGAAGATGCTGTATCTCTCTTGACTAAATTAGTGACGTCTTATCTAGATGGCAACAAAAAATGTATTGGTGTTTTTTTGGACTTGGCCAAAGCATTTGATACGGTTGCGAAGCCAATATTATTAAAAAAGTTGGAGAATATCGGTATCAGAGGCCTCCCACTTCAGTGGTTTAGGACATATCTTTACGAAAGAAGTCAATGTGTTAAAGTGGGCGATTACCTTAGTGACTGCGAAAATATAGAATTTGGAGTCCCACAGGGAAGCGCACTAGGCCCGACACTTTTCACTATTTATATAAATGACATACAAAGTGTCCTCAAAGGAAAGGCTGAAGTAATCTCCTATGCGGACGACACAGTTCTTATATTCCATAATACTACCTGGTATAAAGTCATTAAGGAGACCCAAATTGGTATAGCTCGCATGAAAAAGTGGCTAGATCTAAATCTGCTATCTCTAAATACAAAGAAAACTAAATACGTCTGCTTCTATAAGACTCAGGCAACAGCCCCAAAACAATCATTACAGCTCAAAATCCATCTAGCCACATGTAGTTCATAAGCATGCTCTTGTGAGGTGATTGAAAAAGTAGATCACATTAGGTATCTCGGAGTCTTAATAGACGAACGACTCACTTTTAAACCCCATATTGAGCTTGTTGCTAAACGAACAAGAAAAATCATCTTTTTGATGAAGCTTTTGCGAAATTCAGCTAGCAGAAAAGTTCTACACCTTGTTTATATGTCCCTGTGTGAATCTATAACTTGCTACTGTCTTACTGTATGGGGTAGTGCTGGAAAGTCCACTACGATACATCTGGAACGAGCCCAAAGATCTGTTTTGAAGGTAATGTTGAGGAGACTACTTATGTATCCCACAGATTTACTATATAATGAACTGTCACTACTAAATGTAAGGCAACTATATATCCTAAAGCTGGTTCGAAAACAACAACGTATATGTATTCAACGTGGTGACTTTCGTAATAATACATCAAGTCGTCGAGTTTTTAGGTGTCAGAGTATTAGAGTTAAATCTACTGTTGCCCAACACATGCAGGAATTCATGCTTACTTTTATTTACAATAAAATCTTAAAATCTTGTAATCTAAAGCAGTGCACACTAAAAACAGCTAAAAAAGAAGTATATAAATGGTTACAGAGTAAATCCTATGACGAAACCGAATCTTTCATAAAAGTAGTATCATAATATAACGCACACACACAATGACACACACACACACACACACACACACACACACACACACACACACACACACACACACACACACACACACTTGGGGGGGCACGCACATAGGTTTGATACTGTTAATAATACATACTGTTAAAATAACTAAAATATAATTAAATCTTATACTTATTGATTTTCTGTAATTATATAATTAATTTTAATGGTACCTACTAAAAATATTGTATGTAATCAAATAAATTATTCTTATTGTAAGACCACTCGACCTGGACTCCACGAGACAGGTCTGACCTAGTGTGGAGTCCTCTAGTAATAAGTTATTGTTTGTAATATTTAATGCAATAAAGAATTTCTTTATTTATTTATTATTTAATCTTGTTACTCAAAATCTGTCGTTTGACGTATTTAAACATATAATTTTTAAATAAATTTCTAAATTTAATTAAATTTAATGATTAAGTACAATAAATCCACAAATTATTAGAAATCTCTTAAAGAAGTAATTACGCCGATGCGTTATTATAAAATTTAAATTTTAAATATGTCTTTGTGACTTTGTGCATAAAGAATAAATAAATAAATAAAATATTGTCAAAATACTCTTCCGAACAAATCCGTATTAATTCAGGATCAAGGCTGTGTTAATGTTGGATTTAGATTTCAGAATCGGGGTCCAGGCCCGTGATTTTAGATGGAAAATAATTATCTCTAAAATGGATTTAAAGTAAAGATGCAAGGCGTGTATGAATGGGAGTGTGAATTCGAGTTGGTAATGAGATTTTAATACTGGCTGCAGGCGGCACTGCTAAAGCCGGGCTCACGCTTTCGGATTTGTCTGTATCTTCATTTCAATTTACATTACAACTGCAAGTTTCGTGTATATTGATTTGGTTCTTACTTATGTGTCGCTCTGTGTTTTCGAGCGTACATCTTGACTTAGTAAGATAGTGGATTTCTGTCTGACAAGTAAGATGAGTCGCATGGGCATTGGGCGTATTATAAAAGTCGGTCATGCACCTGTTATCTCGCCATATCTTTCATCCGTCCCAGTAAGTTATAAAAGTAAAGGGAGTATTTTTAGTTCTAGAAATATTGAAAAAAAAAGCATCAGTGGTGCTCATAATATTTTCAATGCTTAACAAAAACATCACTAAACTGCTAACGCTATGTTATAGTGTATGCCATTCCTTCGGCTTAAATTATGAAGATGTAGTGAGTCCTCGGTTTCTAGTGATGTTCTCGGTACTGTACTAACGACTCCGAATTATTGGCCGAACGTTTTAGGGTTAAACCGTTAGCAACTGGAGTCCGAGAACAATCCCCTGTACACGACGTTTCCTAGGAATTACATGTAATTGGAGAAATAGTTTAGTTGTGACTACTCACAACTAAACTGCTACAGCTCAAAATCACTGCTCACTCACACACACACACACTCCACGCAGCTCTACTAATATTATTTTTAATGAATCAAACTCAATGATGAAAAACTCAAAGCAGATATGTTACTACCGCGCGCGTTGTGAAGATTCAAATACGGCCCAATTGGGCCGTCTGTTGTTTAGTCTGCATCGAGCGCAGTCACGAACGTGCTGCGTCTTGTCTTACCTAAATAAATTGAAAATGACGTCGTGCGTGTATCGAAAATGTACCAATTATGACTCGAAAGTAAACAAAACACATGGAATCTCTTACCACATGTCTTGATTGCAATAAATACCTCGATTATTTACATTTTCAATTATTTTTTCGAACAATCTGGAAAAAATCGAATTTTCGTCATAGCTTAGGCGAAGAAAGAGACAGCAATACGATTCGACGTTTAAAAATAGAACTGTCTCTTTTATGTATTTCGTATCTTTTGTTTCACTTATCTGTCAAATTTGTCAATGTTTGCAATTTTGAATTTGAAAATTGTTCGGAAGAGATTTAAGCCGGGAAATAGTATGGACGTAACATATCTGTATAAGTAGAATATCGTTGATCAAACTTTTTTAATTTTAAAGTTACTCACAAAAGGATTTCTACTTGTGACAGAATCGGTAAAATCGGTTCAGTACATCCAGAAATTTCCTCCTACAACGTCATTAATTAAGTTACAACCTTCATTGTGATAATAATTATTTTTATTTTATTTATTTGTGTCCCCTTTACAATTTACTTAACAACAATTTAGCACATTGGATAAAACATTTTACTAATTTCATAGTAGTAACATTGGGAGCCGTACAAGTATTTAACTGTAATAATAATAATAGCTCCCACACCGGTTTCGGTGACGGTGGCCGGTTTCATTGAAACCAGCCCAGCTACGCAGGAGTAATTTTATAGTGCCCAAGTGTGTGCGCAGTACACAAGAGCACTCTCTATTCTTTACTCTCATAACCCAGTGGGACGGACGACCGACACGACTGGCGAGAGATCAGGCGCAGGACCGACTTTTTACATGCCCATCCGATGCATGGATCATCTTACTTGTCAGACAATCAGGTGATCAGCCTGCATTGTCCTAACCAAACTTGGAAATAACATGTTTCCAACGCGGGAATCGAACCCACGACCTCCGAGTCAAGAGCCGTGCTCTATACCACTAGACCACGGAGGCGTTATTTAACTGTGACACAGCAGCTGATACCTTTTTTTTACATGGGGAAATGCTTTACGTATCCCCGGCGGATTGGGGACATCGGCCGGGGTATGTGGGATTCTCCGAGGACTCTACCCACTAAAACCCCATGGTGCTCCACTCCCCGCTTAGGCAAAGTTACGGGCACGATCAACCCAAGCAGCTGCCACCTAGAGTGTTAGCAATGAGAATAATATCATAAACATCCACAAAAAACACAAGGTATGATATTCCTGTAGGTCTTTAGATTTACGTGTTTTTGTTTTATCAGCTCAAACATATTATGAGTTCATCTGATAGCACATTCAACTTTCTTTCACGATCTTATCCTTAATCTGGGAGCACTCATCATAAATGTGGAAGTTAGTTCTACTTTTACCCACAAACTAGTGAATCGATCATCAAACTCTGCATAGTTTGCGACTGCATAGTTTATATACGTCGGAGAGCCATGCTTCGGCACGAATGGGTCGGCTCGACCGGAGAAATACCACGTTCTCACAGAAAATCGGCGTAAAACAGCGCTTGCGCTGTGTTTCGCCGAGTGAGTGAGTTTACCGGAGGCCCAATCACCTACCCTATTCCCTTCCCTACCCTCCCCTATTGCCTTCCCTTCCCACCCCTACCCTCCTCTATTACCCTATTTCCTCTTAAAAGGCCGGCAACGCAACTGCAGCTCTTCTGATGCTGCGAATGTCCATGGGCGACGGAAGTTGCTTTCCATCAGGTGACCCGTTTGCTCGTTTGCCCCTTATTTCATTAAAAAAAAACCTAGATACAAGAACAAAACTTCCTATTTTCCGGTTTTTCAACGAAACTGGCAGTAATTTTTCTATAAACTCATTTCTATTTTTTACTTTACGAGCTACGACTAGTAATAACCGGTTGTAAGTTGTTACCGTCAATTTCAGTAACGAAATTTCAAATTCTACGTCATATTTTTCTTATTACGGTACTTTACTCGTTCGGTTTATAGCGCGACCGTGTATTTAATTTCAGTCGGTAATCGTCGTTTATGATAAGAAAATTGATTGTTAAGGTCTATTAGCTGCTTGGTCACGCAAGTAGTTTTTGAGAATAGAGTAATCCATACTTCCATACTAATATTATAAATGCGAAAGTGTGTCTGTCTGTCTGTTACCTCTTCACGTCCAAACCGCTCAACCGATTTTGCTGAAATTTGGCATGGAGATAACTTGAGTCCCGGGAAAGGACATAGGATACTTTTTGTCCCGGAAAAATGTACGGTTCCCGCGCGATAAACGAGTTTTGGCGCAACGGAGTTGCGGGCGTCATCTAGTACGAATATAATATTATCTTCTACCATACAAATTCCTTAGATCTTGTAAATGCTATTGTATTCTATTGTTGTCGCGGTGAAACACCGGTGAAGAACACCGGTGTTCTTATGGGGGTTGAAGGAATAAATGTTACCAATTTAATCCATGTTAATATTAAAAATGCGAAAGTGTGTCTGTCTGTATGTCTGTTACCTCTTCACGCCCAAAACGCTGAAGCGATTTTGATGAAATTTGGTAAGGGGATACTTTAAGTCCCGGAAATGGATATAGAATACTTTTTATCCCGAAAAAATGTACATTACATTATTTATTTAATATTATTATAAGTATGAGTTATCAAGAGAGGACGGATGAAGAAAGTTAAATTATAAGAGTTCCTGTATTTAGTACGGAACTACGCATCGTCACATTTCGTTTCACAATCCTTAAATTAAGTAAAACGACTCTGATAACACAACCAAGTTATCCAGTAACTCCCACCAAGTATAGTGCGAAAGTAAATTCACCGACAGTGTTGCTTAGTTTAGAATGTCGGTTGTAAGTAACAAAGTTCCGGGTCTGAGGTACCCTCGTGTTTCACCCGGCTTGTTAACGTCTACTTAGTAATGTACAGACGAAGACACAACTTCGCTAGCAGTCGTTGTTTTTATTATCGCGCAATTTTTTTGCGAACGTCATCATGCCATGTCTGGGCTCTGGTAAAGCAACTTGACGTGTAACCAAATATAGACAAGTGACAACCACAACGTTGCGTCGATGCAACGACAGTGCGCGCACGCTGCCCACGCTCTTCCCCCCTCCGTTTCATTGACTTTCGTACGTTACCACAACGCAACTACTGGCGACGCAACCACGTCGGCATTTTGTCGGTACCACAACGCAACTACAAAAAGCTGCAGCGATACCATTCACACGTAACCACTGATTGATGGCATTTTGTCGTTGCGACGTGGTGTGGTTGTGGTACGTGTGGACACAAAGCTTATAGTAAAAACGACATTGCGATGCGAATTCGCACAAATTATGTGTGGAAGGCCCTTAACGGCCAACTTAACCTTCAGTTGGTCGCGCTTTTAAAATAACGCCGTTTGTCACCTGGGGTCTTCGAAAGCCCGAGAATTAAATGACATAAAAATTGCATAAATTTATATATTTCTTCACCATTTTATGTATATTATTATTATTTAACTCAGTAATAATCAGATTCAATCAAAAAATTAATATTATTTTGAAGATTATTAACTTAAACACACAATGTAAAAAAAACAAGTCAAAAAATTTCAGCTGGAGATCGTAAGATTGAAAAAATAAAAAAAATCAAAATATTTTTAAATTGTAGTAAAACGTGTAGATAACTAAAATAACAGTTACATTTCCTATAACTTAGCCTGCAATTTAAAAAGCTAAGTCCAAATAACATATAAACTATTGAATGTTAAACATTGACAAATTTTCAGCATCAAAACCTACTGTATTTTTTATATTTTCCTGTTCTAACACTTAAGACGTATGGTAAATATACTAATAATTACTTTCCCATCATCACCAAAAAATAATAATCATCATTTCGGTCTAGGTAGCAAAATATGCATTTTTGGAAAAGTGCGTCTAAAGCTTCTTCTAAGTGACATAAAGCAATAAGAACCAACACACGACGATTTTTATTGATTTATTAATAAAATATAATGAAAATCATAAAAGAAATCCATTCCGGTGTGAAAACTGTATGGAAATATCAAATCAAATATAGTGACGCGGTTGGTCACCTGGGGTCTTTAAAGACCCCAGCGTGAATAAACGCATCTGTAACACACAACACATGCACGTAAGCTCAGACGAGTGGCGATTATATTGAAATATAATTCCTTTTAAGAAGCTACCTAAAGTGAGGAGTTACTACGATTAATTTAAATAATTATAGTTTTTTTACGTTTTCGCAAACTCCGGGCTTTCAAAGACCCCGCGTGACCAACCGAGGGTTAAGGGCCCACACATAACTGTGAATTTGTGCGAATTCGCACCGCATTTTTATTATGAGTTTTGTGGCAAATGTTTACGATGAGATGGGAATTCGCAGTTTTGTCTGGGAGCGCTATTAGCTAACTTAAGGCACGGCTTCACGTTGGAGTTGATGGACTTGGTTGTCCAAAAATCGTTGTCGAATGCCACCATGATTACAAAGCAATACTTTTTACACAACCGACATTCGTCATGGGTTACAACTGACAATAACAAAGATTATGCTCTATACATGTGCGAATCTAGACCATCAATTATATCGTGAAATATTACACTTTAATTTTATTTAACAGGTTATTTGACAAATAATTTGAATGCCCGCGATGTTCAATTATCAACCTTAGACGGTCAATAATATTACGCGATACGTGATATTGCACAATAAAATTGATCGTCTAGGGGCCCGCTAAGTCCATAAAGGACCAACGTAGAGTTTCACATGCACAACAAACCCAACAAACTGACACGTGCGAATGATTAACGATTTCTAAAAAAACCATCTGCGAGTGAATTAAACAAAGCTCAAATTTTAATGTATCATCTCAAAATGATTCAGTGTAAAAAATATGGGCCACTTACTGCGGCGAGATCCATTAATCTCCCGCAGGTCTCCACCCCCGAGTCCTGGGCTTTTTGTGAATGTATGATTTTGGTTTTGTGGTTTTTGTCCCGGATCATTAGATTGTCACGTGCATGAATTTAGTTATAATTGCTAGTGTGTAGTCTTTATTTTATCTTGAAGATAGTCTAAAATTGACCCTGAATGGACAGAAATAAAATGGTCTTAAATGCACCCAGAATTTCCTGAGACAGAATGGGGCGTTTTGTGATCATTCATAACCATAATGTTTTTACTTACTTTTGACGACCTCTGTGGTGGTGAGCTGTTGGTAGCTCAAGCCGGGGGTCGCGGGTTTGAATCCTGCCGAGGGAACAAAAAGTTTTCAAAAGTTCCTGGGTCATGGTTGTGTATTAAATATGTGTATCATAATATTATAATAAAAATCCTTAATATGTGTATAGTATAAAAGTATTAAATATATTTCCGTTGTCTGGTACCCGTAACACAAGTATTCAGGTACTTACCATGCGGCGAGACTGACGTGGTCTGAAATGTCCATAGATATTATTATTATTACTTACTTACTTGCAAAACTAACTAATTTCAATTGTGTTTATTTTACAACTTTGTTTTTGCTTACTATTAATAGTAAAGAATCAACCAAAAACATTTACAACATTTCATTCATGTCGCCTTTCATAATTTTATGTACTTATTTGTATTTTGTATTTCGAAAGTTACTGTTTTTTGTTACAAAAAATATTTAGCACACTTAACAATTTAAATATAATTAGTTTCTAATCTACCATTAAAGACAATTTTAAATACGATCAATTTAATTACAGTATATTTCATTTTGCTTAAGAATTAAAAAGTACAGAAATAACAAAATACCAAAAACGATAATAATGGCAATGGAAAATAGTTCTGTACTAAGCAGTAATATTATGTAGTAAGCAAGGTACAAACCTGTTGACACAAAGCTAATTATCACAGGTGGTGAACACAATTACTTAGGTGAAAAATGTCGGTGGTCCTTCGAAATCTGTTCGGCCATTAGGGCGGGGTGATAAACCTGGAGCAGGACATAAGCGGTACACAACACTCCTTTTTATGGTCACACTACAACGATATATCAGTATAGACTCTACTATTATAATTCCATCTGCGATCTTTGGCATGAGGAAAGAACCGATTTGCTAAACAGCATCCAATGTATTTCTGGAGTTGTATATTATGATGATCTCGTAGGCAGCGCAAAGAATTTCCGTGCTTTCAAACTTTTTTGTCATAAATACTATTGGAAACAATCGAACACAAGTATGCCATTATACATTTTTATGAAGTAGACATATTGTATTAAGTATTTTTTTTCCCGTGGTGCTTCCCCCTCTTGTTCGGACATTAATTGTCATTACAATTTGGCTGTCTCCCGCTTTGCTTGGGGAGGGAAATTGGATATCTCCAACTTCTCCTACCTTTCTTCTGATTAATTTCGTTGCGGATCCCAAGACAGATTTAGCTTGTCCCTCGGGCATCCCTGAGATCATATCAAAGGGTTTTCGTGGTTGGTTGCCACTGTTGATCCTGGCGACACAGGAGTTACAGTGGTGGGAATGTGTGGTGGGCCTTTAAAAAAATATTAAAATTCCACAAAAAATGGGGTTGCATCAGCAAGGCGCTTACGTTTCTTGCGATCATTTGACAGCAGCAGCATTTGACAGCAACTTAAAACTCAAACTCGAACATATTCATTCAGAATATTTTTTTAAATGTTTTCTGAACGTCGTAACTACTGCACAATATCTGCTGTCAAATTCCTGTTGCATAGCTGTCGAGAGAGAGTTGATACGTTAACACACTTTCTAGATTTGGGGTTCTTAGATTAATTTAAAACAGAACCGCTGGTGTAGGCATAATATATTTTCACCGCGGTGCAGAAGAGAGTCGAAGATAGACGACATGCGTGTGAGATAAACACAATCACAATTAGGTAAGTGATAATCGTATACCATTATGTTACACTTAAGATTAATATGATTACGGTTATTTATATTACAAATATAGTTGTTACTTGTTATTATACTTATTTGTGCGAAAAATCTGTGTATCTAGTTCATTTCACATCAAAGCTGTCCACGTAATATTATGGTTCGGAGTCATTAGTACTGGACGCCAAATTTACCGTACAATTTTCTGCACAATGTACCTTACTCCCTCGGCTTTGAGTTCAGATTGCAGTGTGGATGCTGAGCAGGCTTATTTGCTGTACTTCCTATGGTGCTTGTTATAGCGTGATTCGCCTTCTCCGTATATTTGTTTATCTCGTGGGAGAAATTCTGTTTCTCTTTATTTTTTCTTTCAACTTTCGCAATATTTGTCTGCCACCTGGAATCGCCTATACAAATATTTATGTTGGTACGATCAGAGAAGTTAATTCCTAGGCAGATGGTAGACCTACGTAATTTGGTTGCTTTATGTCAAACCCAGCCGACAGATCACAATTAACATTGAATTGACATGATCCAACCAAATGAGGTTGGTCTGTCAACTGCCTAGGAATCAATTTCCTCGATGGTACTATTGTATTTTTTTGCGTTTAATTTTTATGAAAAATATAATTCGGCAAGGTGAATGATGGTAGTAGGGCAACAAAATGTTGCGAAACAGCGTTATTTTAAATAAAAAATTAACAAAAAGTAAAAACATCTGTTTGTACTTAATATTTTATACTCCTTTATACTATTGAAGATCACTTTCGCATTAATTTTATAAAATGCTATCTAGGGATTAAAATCCTACAGAAGTTTTACTTCAAAAACTGAAGATCATCAAAACATAATCGCCAGAACTCATCAATGAACAGTAAAAAGGTACGAAACGGTTTGTCGAACAGAACTAGTGACTTTGATGCGATCAAAGCGACGTAAGTATACGACATGATTGTGTGAGTGTTGCCATACTTCTGGGTTTTCCTGGATTTGTCCGAGTTTGAATCCCATTTTTTAACCGACTTCCAAAAAGGAGGAGGTAATATGTTTGGCTGTGGATATTTTTTTTTGTTAAATATTATTATGTACTTAGTTGCAGTTGTTCAGGTAAAAACAAACATCTATAAATAAATAAAATTGGATCGTATGCCAACATCAACAGCTATTTTGCAGGTCGTAAGTATTGGTTGGTAAATGCGTCGCCTATTTTATTAATTTCAGATAATTACAACGAAACGACAGAAAAATTACCTTAATTTTAATTTGTATACCTTTTTTAGATTAAAAATAATCATATTGTGTCCAGCTTTTCGCCTGCAATAATCGGCTTTTCGCCTGTAATCGGGATTTTGATCTGTCATGTCCTAGTTTTATCTTCAAAGATGGCAACTCTACATGACGTATTCGACATACCTACCCCGACAATGTCTTTGTGGTGCTTGTGAGACGCCTATCACTTTACCATTCCTTAACGATACAGGTGTATAAATATCACTTATAACACGACAATAATTCGTATTCGTTGGTAGATAACTATTAAGCTACTGTTGTTTTTGGGAAAATATATTAAACAGGGTGTAACATAGATATAGTAAGTACGATCAGAGAAATTGTTTCATAAGCAGATGGCGGACCATAAAATTAATATACCTAGCGGAATAGAGGAACAAAGGCCTGAGCAAGAGAGATGTCACTATTAGTAACACTGCGTGAAACGTGTTGAACAAAGAGACGTGTGATACATGACAGCAGCACTCTTTTTTTGACGTCCAGTCGGCACGTGCCGCACGTTGACAATTTAATCTCATAGAAATCATGTTCAATCATGCTTGTGTAAGTGTATACGTACACACATATGAAACCAATTTCGGTTTCGTTTGATAGCTCGAGATTGTTGCTCTATTCCGCTAGGTATAATAATTACTATAATATGTGGCGGACCTATGTAAAATGGTAGCGTTATGTCAAATCCAGCCGGCAGATCATGACAAATATTGAATTTGAGCTATTTTTTAACCCCCGAAAAAGATTAAGGGTGTTATAAGTTTAATTATGGATCTGTGTTTGTGAGTCTGTCCATGGCATTCTTGCATGATGATTGATGCATCCAATAGGGTGGATGCATTTTGATTTGGTTTTTCTTTGTTTGAAAGCTGATATGACTAACGTTTTAGACGATTTTAATTTAAAAAAAACGTTCTCGTAATGTTTTTATTAAACTCTTTTGAAAAATCGAGCCAATTTTCCTATCTGTGAGTCTGCCGCCATCTATTTTGTACCCGAAAAAAAACGTAGCGTATAATCGTGAAACGCGATCAAAAATTTTGAAATCTGCGTAACATAATATTATGATGTAACAAAGTCAGAAATGAATTATCCTTGCTCGAGATTGGACGTATATCCCCACAACGTGGGTGGCAAAACAACGTTTGTCGAACTAGTAGAAATATATAAATCGTTCTAGCAATTCAATACGACGACCTCTGTTGCTCAGTTGGTGGGCTGTTGGTAGCTCAAGCCGGGGGTCGCGGGTTCGACTCCCGCCGACGGAACAAAAAGTTTTCAAAGTTCCTGAGTCATGGATGTGTATTAAATTTATTATGTGTGTCATAATATAATAAAAATCTTAAATATAAAATTATTAAATATATTTCCGTTGTCTGGTACCTGTAACGCAAGTCCTTCAGGTACTTAGCACGGGGCCAGACTGACGTGGTGTGAAGCGTCCATAAATAATTATATTAAATATTAAAATACCTTTGCCCAGCAGTGGGACACTGTAGGCTGATAATAATAATAATAATTAAAATACGGTATATGCTTAAAATAGGGAATTCTAGTTGCGAAGCGAAGTCCTCAGTATAGTCATGATTGAAACTCAGTTAATCATACGTTCATTTAACCAAACTTGATAAATAATTCTGAACCTGCAGCGAGCATAATTGAGTTGTTGTTTGTCTGTTTGTTCGTCAACAGCCGCACTAAACAGACGTGTGTTTGGGGAAATTAAAAACAAAGTTAACATAGTAATGGTCAATGAGGAATAAAACCAGTGACATTAAGAACAAAATATGACAGTAAAAATAAACTTTGTTACGTCACAGAATAAAAGTATCTAGTAGACCATCCTCACATTAGATCGCCCATTAGAATATATAAGTGTTGCTGGAACGCTAGGCAGCACCATTACAAAATATAGTTAACAAAAAGTTTTGTTCGAGATTCGAAAACGTTTCTGATAGTTTTCTGATATATAGGTTTAAAGATATTTTATTCTCATTAAGACTTACAATATGTCACTTACATGAGAGCAAAAAAAATTATAACAATGAAATATGTTGCGTTCGTCAGTTAGCAACTAAATAATATTCACTCGGTGTTTAATTTAATATTTATAATTGATAAAATAAGAGAGCTCTATTCTACCCTTTCTAAACACTGAATTATTTGGTAAAGGCAATTTCTTGCCTTTACCAAACAAGTCAGTGTACTCTGATCTATATGATATTTTCGATTATATGATTTTGGAGCCGGATTTTAAAAACATTGAGTGAATTTACATTTCGTATGTTAGAAGGTATTTTATTATATAACTGTGCTCCTTCAAATGTAATATTTTTTTTCCCATAATTTGTGCGTGTTTTTGGTAGCACTAGAAGACTGGCACGTCGGTTACTACGTTTGCTTACATCTCTACGGTAAGTAAAATTAAGATCCGTCTGTACTTTTTTATTGAGACATTTCCATATAAAAATACAAGTTGTAAATGTATATAATTGTCGAATGTTCATTATTTTTGTGTCACTGTAGATTTTTTTAGTAGCAGTAAGTCGTGGTAGTGAAAATAACATTTTAATGATTTTATTTTGCAGGATCTGAATGTCTGACAGTTTTGTTCTGGACGAGCTTCCCCATATTTCGATTAAATGCAAGATGTGTGGTTTTACAAGGGCATTATAAATAGTATATCTTAATTTGTGTGGTATAACTTGAGCGATGTTACGCAGGGAGCCAAGGAGCGATGAGAGTCTCAATCTAATATGTTCAATATGGTTGTTCCACGATAGAGCATTGTCTATCCGTAGGCCTAAATATTTTTCACATGATTTTTGTTCCAGAGTTACATTATTGATTGAAAGCGGCTGGTGTGATTGTATTATTTTATTCTTTGCTTTAAAAATCATGAAACAACTTTTTGCAGCATTAATGGTAAGTAGATTTACTCGAAACCATGATTGAAGAGCATTTAGATCTGATTGAGCTTTTCTAATGATATCTTGAATAGAGGATCCAAAATAAAAAAGGCAGGTATCATCTGCATATAGAGTAAGTAGACCGTGTAGTCCTATTTTACAGATATTATTTATGTAGATAAGGAAGAACAACGGGCCTAATATTGACCCTTGAGGGACTCCACACGTAATTGGTTCAGGATCACTTTCAACTTCATTTATTTTTACAATTTGTATTCGATTTTGTAAGTATGATTCCAAAATTTTTAGAGCGTGATCCGTAATATTGAGGGACTTTAATTTTGCCAATAGACGTTTATGGCTTACGGTGTCGAATGCCTTTTTGAGGTCAATAAATATACCAAGGACAATTTTTTTATCATTAATATTATGTTTTATTTTAGTAATAAGGTCTGCTGTTGCTGTTAAGGTGTTGCGTTTTGGACGAAACCCGTACTGACGGTCCGTAATAAAATTAATTTGTTCTAAATATGTATAGAGACGTTCATAGATTATTTTTTCTAAGATTTTTGATAAGACTGGGAGCACCGATATGGGCCTGTAATTTCCAGGATCCATCGTTGACCCAGTTTTATGTATAGGGCTTACTTTGGCTATTTTCAAAGAGTCAGGAAAAACACCTTCACTCAGCAACTTATTAAAGCATATACACATACTTTCTGTGATTGAGTTTTTTAGACATTTTATAGCTTTTGTCGTAATACTGTCAATACCGACACTACAATTAGAATCTAGGCTGTCGATTATTCTGGAAATTTCAGAAACCGTACATGGCCTTAATGTTGATAACTCGTCAGCTATAAACTGTTGGTCTGAAAAAGCACTACTGAGGCTTTTATCAGAAACTACGGGTATTTCTTTTGCTAAAAGTGGTCCTATTGTCGCAAAATACTTATTGAATACTTGGCAAATTTCTTTAGGGTTCGTAATCAAATTTGAGTTTATTAATAATTTTGGAGGAGCACAGTTCTGTTTTAACTTATTATTCGCTAATGTGTTAATAAGATTCCATAAGCTTTTTGGTTTGGTGCTACATTTTGTAAATTGTTCATAGTAATAAGATTTCTTAGTGTTTTGTATAATTTTAGTGACGTAGTTTCTCTTCTTGATAAAGTTTGTTTTTATTGATTCATCGTCAGGGTTTTTTTTGTGTTCAGTCCATAAATAATTCCGTTGAGTTATTTCATCTATGATAGTTTTGTTAATCCAGTCTTTTTGTGGTAAGTTAAGTATTTTAGTTTTTGTAGTTTTGCTGTATTGAATCGATTTTTTTATTTTATTTTCCATTTCAGTAAAGTTTTGATTATCATGGCTTGTATTAAATGAAATTTGTAGTTTTTTGTAATCTATTGCTTCGTATTGATATTTTGTTTTCGGTTGGGGTTTTATCTTTTTTATTTCTAAGTAAATTTGTTTATGATCTGACATAGGGGAATCTATTATAGCCATGTGAAAGTAGTCATTTTTTAGGTTCGAACTGACGTGGTCTATGATAGATTTCCTTGTAGCAGAATCTCTTGTACAATATTTCTTTCCAATTTTATTTATGATTGTGTATCCAGCATACTTAATTATATCCTTATACTGTTTGGTCTTCCTATCTGTAGCCATAAGATCAATATTGAAGTCACCGAAGACCACTGCACGTTTTCGTTGTTGCAGTTGGATATTAAGTTCCTCGAGAAAGTCTTTACAATTGTTATCACCTGGATAATAGACTACTCCTATTTGTAAAGCGTATTTGTCAAGTTCTATCCATAAGTAGTTGTTTCCCATGTGGTACTTTGATTGTGATAGACTGTGCTTAATATCATTATGTATGTAAGCTGAAACACCTCCGCCCTTGATATCCGTTCTAAAGTTGAAGTAATGTGTGTAGCCGTCCAATTGCAATTGCGAAGCTTGTAATTCTGAGTGAATCCACGTTTCTGTTATTAATATTGCGTGTATAGTTTTTTCGAATGATTTTATGATACATTTTAGCTCATCGAGCTTTCCTTTTTTTCGTATGCTACGTGCATTGATGTAGAAAAATCTTAAGCGAGATTTTCCAGTTTGTAGGGTCTGGTAATTGTTATGGATGTGGTAAGTATTCTTATTATTAATATTTATTGGTACTATTGGTAGTTTTTTGTTGGTGCTTTTATAATCGTAGGTGTTCCATTTATGTATTTTATTATCAGATCATTTTCTCCATTTTTCATTCGGCGATCTAATTCTTCTTTAAGTATTTTAAAGTATTTCTGTTGCATTTGGGTTTGGTCAGAGAAGATCTTTATTCCGTTTGGTAGTTTGTCCTTATTGCGTAACAGATATTTAACTGGTTCCGAGGTTTCATAACATGCCTTGATTCTTCGGTTTTTGCCGGGCGTGTATTTCCCAATTCTTATTAGTTTGATCGGTTTTGGCAGATCTTCCTTTATTGCAAAAGTTATTTTTAAGATATCGCTTAGATCTTGCTGTATTCGATCTTCTGCGCTCGATAATATCTGTTCAGGTATGCCCGATATGATTAAATTTTTCTCTCTCAGCGAGCGATTACGCACTTCTTGTATAATTTTTTCATTAACAGGTGGCTGGTTTGAGTTTTGAGTTGTCGGGGTCTGTAGTTTGAGGTGAGTAATTTCTGATTCTAAGGAGATAATTTTACCCTTATCCATGGTTATTTGATTTTCTAGTCTCGTCATGTTACTTTTCATGTCATTTTGTCCCGTAGCCAGATTCAATGTTGAAGATTCAATTATATTAATTTTCTGTTCATTGTCGCGAACTAGGCTTAGAGTTTTTTCGTTGGATATCTTTAATTCAGAGATATCTTTTTTTACCTCTTCTAAATTTTCCTGTAATTTCTCAATAATCTTCTGGTTCGAATCTACATATTTTTCTAAAAGCGTTCCAATACGATTCAATTCTGAGCGAACATCTTTTATCTCACACGAACATGAGCAATCCTGGTCAAGAGGTTGCTTTCGTTTTCTCAGAGTAATTTGACGTTCCTCGGAGGGGACGTTCAGTTTTGTCAAGTCCGGGTAGGATCCACTGCCTTTGCTACTACATTGAGGTGGTGATCGTTGCAAGTTCATATTTATATTGCAATAGTAGCGAGGTATGTCGTACGTCAATAGTATAACAATTTGTGTGGTGCGATATTATAAATAAAACAACACAATGCAAATCGCAGAAACAGCTAAACTTGCGCGCGATACTGTATTTTGCATTCAATTACAGCGCGGCGCGCGCACGGCGGCGGCTTCGTAGGCAAACTTGTGCGCAGCACTGTACCTCGCATACGGCGTATCGGGAGTGAGCGGGTTGAAAAATGCAGTTGTCTTGTTCTCGCGGGGGCGAAGAGTGGTGCGCGCGGTGCAGCGCACACGCAGTCTGTTGCACGGCACACGATGAAAACAGCTCAACCGACGGCTACTTCACATAACGCTTTATGCTTAGTCACTTACGTAGTAATGTTCAAATTCGAATAGCACTTATTAATTTACTTTCAATTTCAAACTTGTACACGTCTGCTCTGAGCGACTGACGAACGGTTATAGATATTATATTAATATCTGCCACTTATCGAATTTTCGTCGTATTTATTTGCTATAATAGGAGTATAATATGCTAGATTGACCCGCTTACTGGGTTAAAGCAAGACTGATCAGGTCTCAGGTCCATCATTGAGAATATCAAAAAAGAATGAAAAAAGAAAAAAAATCGTCATAATTAGCCGGATGGACGTTTCCTGTAACCAAATGACTTCCTCAACGACCTTACTGACTAATTGATAGGGATGTGACTGATGAATATGCGGTTGTCACAGTACATAGATCGTACATGTCATACGTGGGAAAGCCATGCTTCGGCACGAATGGGTCGGCTCGACCGGAGAAATACCACGTTCTCACAGAAAACCGGCGTGAAACAGCGCTAGCGCTGTGTTTCGTCGAGTGAGTGAGTTTACCGGAGGCCCAATCCCCTACCCTATTCCCTTCCCTACCCTCCCCAATTCCCTTCCCATCCCTATCCTCCCCTATTACCCTATTCCCTCTTAAAAGGCCGGCAACGCACCTGCAGCTCTTCTGATGCTGCGAGTGTCCATGGGCGACGGAAGTTGCTTTCCATCAGGTGACCCGTTTGCTCGTTTGCCCCCTTATTTCATAAAAAAAAATAACATAGTATTATAAATGGAATCACTCCATTATTTTTTTGTGAAATGCGGACAATTAAGAAAGCTTCAAAATATTTTAATTTTGTCTCTTATGTGGATTGAAGATACCGTAATAAAATTAATTATTTAATAATGTTCCGTTTTACAACAATACGACGTCTTTTGTTATAATTGTAATAACTTTATAAAAAAAATAATTAGGTACAATATAACATTACTTACTTCTAATACTTCTACTTCTATTCCTATTTGAGTGGTATTGTACCTTTTTAATGAGACTTACCGAGAATTATCTTCAAGATAATTTATTGACCGAATACCGAATACTGTCCACATATTCGGCACATCACTACTAATTATGTATAATTTGACGTAGAACAAATACCTTCAAATGACATCACAAATTAACCATGCTACCGCATATCAAAGAAAAATCCACTGATCTGTCGACTAGTTCATCAACTGGTAAAGCGACCGGTCGGTGTTTAAAATTACTTCAAAGGTCTTGTCCTTTGATTCTACCGCGTGACTTTTTCTATTTTTGTATGCGGTTCAAAGATTGAGTAAGGATAAGTATTGATCACCCACATTTTTGTCTGCATGTTGTTGGAATTCAATTTGATTTAATGTAAAACAATCTGAATAACTATCTTGATATTTATGGTCCTAGTGTATTCTTTTATTGTTCACTGAATATAAAGGTACATTTAAATTAGTTGCATTTTAATTGCCAACACTACATTAACATTGTTTACTTAAAGAAGACAAAAAAATTGAACGCTGCACTGGTTAAGTACAAATAAATAACTTGAATGACTTCGTAACTTAAAATATTAATATGACATTTAATTATTATTTATAAACTTGCATAATTCTTTTCGACAAAGATAGCTAGAGACATTTTGAGTCTGAAATAGAGCCCCCTCCTTACCACAGTATTTCATCTTTCATATCAGTAAATAATATTCAGGTCTCTTTAATTTAATTTTGTTCCTGTGATTTTCCATTTAATAATTATTCCTCGTAGTGAATAAAATACTTCAATAGATACGTCATAATGGAACAAAATACGACGACATGAGCTTTAATAATTCTCCTTTTGGAAATAAAACGATATCTATAATAATAAATTGTAAATATTATATTACTTACTGTCTATGTAGTAAGTAATATTTAATTATAATAATAATTCATTTATTTCATACCATTTTACATTATCAGACTTAGTTTCTACTTTTATTTACAATTAATTATATGAGTTGTCAGTTATAAATACATACTTGTTAAAAAAGTGTAACTCCTTTTTACATATTATCACAGACATAGATCAAGATAGATACCGCATGTGTATGTACTTCGCGTGCCATGTCGCGTTCCCAAACGACGAGCATTGCTCGTCTTTCGAAAGTCTTTTCTTTAGTCTGCTATTGGAATCGGACGTCAATCGGATTAAAAATGCCTAAATGCCTAATTATGCCATATTTAGCTGTATAAATTCGAATAGAAACGTTGGCCTAGATAATGGACACGTTTCTTATCATCGGTACGTCACAGTAGCTAGAAAAAAAGTGGCACGCTCGTTGGCATACAAATGGAGGGATATGCGGTATCAATCTTCATCTATGTCTGTGCATATTATACTTTGATGTATTAATTTCAAATAACTCATCCATACTAATATTATTAATGCGTAAGTGTGTCTGTCTGTCTGTTACCTCTTCACGCCCAAATCGCTCAACCGATTTTGCTGAAATATGGTATGAAGATACTTTGAGTCCAAGGAAAGGACAAAGGTAACTTTTTATCCTAGAAAAAACGTAGTTCGAGCGTTATCTAGTAAAATTACATTTTAATGTCTGGGTTGTCACTAAATACATACTTTCAATATTATAAATCACTTATTTCAATAGAATTGAATGTTGAACTAGCGAGAATCGCTAACATTAAGTCCTGTAACGAACATGTTAAGGACATTTCAGTGCATTATTAAATGGTGCATTTGAAACGCATAATGCAAGACACAATGGGCGTGTCGTTTAAGCCCGGGATCGCGGACAATCCCGGGGAATCCCGTACAAATGGTGCCCGGGATAGGACTTAATCGAAATATTACGGTCCAGGCACTGCAATACGTTCGTCGGTAATACTGGAGTAACAGTTCCATTTGTCTATCACTGTTCAGTTTACTCGCAGTGGGGTAAGAGATACCAAAGTTTTTAGTTTACTTCCATAGTCTTTTCACGTTAAAAATACAACTAAAATAAGTAAAATGTCGAAAGAGTCTAGTGGAACTATACTCTACAGTCTGTAGAGCTATTTGATGCCTGCCATATTTTACTGTTAAGACATATTATTTTTATAAGTGTTGACCCATGAGACGTGGGAGAGCCATGCTTTGGCACGATTGGACGGCTTGACCGGAGAAATACCACGCTCTCACAGAAGACCGGCGTGAAACAGCGCTTGCGCTGTGTTTCGCCGAGTGAGTGAGTTTACCGGAGGTCCAATCCCCTACCCTATTCCTTTCCCTTCCCTCCCCTCCCCTATTACCCTGTTCCCTCTTAAAAGGCCGGCAACGCACCTGCAGCTCTTCTGATGCTGCGAGTGTCCATGGCCGACGGAAGTTGCTTTCCATCAGGTGACCCGTTTGCTCGTTTACCCCCATATTTCATTAAAAAAAAACATGTTTATTTACCTACTAGCCATTGTACCGTCAGTACAGCAAGATGGCGGACCTACGTTGAATTCTGGTCGGCTTCTGTCGATTTCACGATAATCGTGATCTGTCGGTTAGTGTGACCTTGATAAAACCCGAACAAATTACGGGGTATGCCTGCCATCTACATACGTACATTAACATCGAACTCCCTAGCACAACCCTACACTTATGTCAGTACCTAACATAAAGTTAATATACCTAGCGGAATAGAGCAACAATCGCGAGCTGTCAAACGTAACCGAAATTGGTTTCATCTGTGTGTAAAAATATATGTACGTATACACTTACACAAGCATGATTGAACATGATTTCTATGAGATTAAATTGTCAACGTGCGGCACGTGCCGACTGGACGTCAAAAAAAGAATGCTGCTGTCATGTATCACACGTCTCTTTTTACCACGCAGTGTTACTGATAGTGACATCTCTCTTACTCAGGCCTTTGTTTCTCTATTCCGCTAGGTTAATATCTTTATGATACCTAATAAAAATTTTCAAATTATTCCGAATTTAAAATTCAATTGGTTGGAAACCGCAATGTATTACCGCTCAATACTCCCCCAGTGGGGAGGTCGGGGTCAAACACACAGACACTTCATTATTAGTTAACGACCGCGGAATGTTCGGTAATTTTTGAAGATATATTGTATTGTACGTGACAATTTATTGCAATTTATTCGGTGCGGTACTTTCAATTCTTTGTTACGGGGAATTATACTGTCGCATTTTGGCGTTGCGGATACTTTTGGTTATAACGGGATAATGTGTGTTGTAAAAATAAGTAAATTATAAGGGCCTAGTGAAATAAATTCTACATCTTTTTTTTTATGAAATAATGCAAACGAGCAAACGGGTCACCTGATGGAAAGCAACTTCCGTCGCCCATGGACACTCGCAGCATCAGAAGAGCTGCAGGTGCGTTGCCGGCCTTTTTAGAGGGAATAGGGTAATAGGGGAGGGGAGGGGAAGGCATAGGGGAGGGTAGAGAAAGGAAAAGGGTAGGGGATGGGGCCTCCGGTAAACTCACTCCCTCGGCGAAACACAGCGCAAGCGCTGTTTCACGCCGGTTTTCTGTGAGAACGTGGTATTTCTCCGGTCGAGCCGGCCCATTCGTGCCGAAGCATGGCTCTCCCACGTATATTTAGTAACATGATAGTTTATTCAGATTTGCGTTACTCAATAACACATTAAAGTATGAAATCATCATCATCATCAGCCTATTGCCGTCCTCTGCTGAACGTAGACCTCCCCCAATGAGTGCCAACCATCCCGATCTTAGGCAGCCCTCATCCATCCGCCGCCAGCCACTTTCTTCAAATCGTCGCCCCACCGTGCTGCGGGACGTCCTTACACTACACTTGCCTAAGCGTGGTCTCCACTCTAACACTTGTCTGCTCCATCTACCGTCTTCCCGTCTGCAGACATGACCACCCCACTTCCACTTCAGCATTGTAATTCTCTGAGCGATGTCGGTGACTTTAGTTCTAGTATGAAATAGTAAATATAAAATACTAAGTGGTAAATCGAGTAACAAAATACGAATAATTTAAACTGAAATTCAAACTTAATTAGTAAGTGTACGTATGTCATCAAATTCAGTCTCCAGGTATTCCTAGAAGCTACAAGCTGAAGCTGTGAGCTTATGTAATTTGGCGAAACAATAAGATCTCTTAAGAGACTTAACGGGATGTATTTCGACATACTACTCGTTTATGAATCTGGTGCATTTCGAGATATTTCTCATTACGTAGAATCACGGAAGGCAAATGCTTTGATTACTATGCTAGAGTATAAAGATTATTATGATTCGTGGTGTATATTGTTTTGTAGTGAAGTGAAAGCTTCTTTAGGTGTTTTGTACATTTTTGAGAGGGGTAAACATGTTAGTACACATCGACCTGTAGTGCTAGCACGGCGACCAGCGGAAATGCGAAAGTATGGACAAACTGTGGAAATAAACCTAAGGTGCCGTTCCGATCTTTTTTCGTTCCGAAAAATTCAATTAAAATGCCACTTTATGACAGACTATAGTTACAAACTGTGGAGATAAACTTAAGGTGCCGTTCCGATCTTTTTTAGTTCCGAATAATTCAATTAAAAAGCCACTTTATGACAGACTATAGTTCTAAAAATTCAAATAATATCCTACATTATGACATATACTATAGTGTGTCATAAAGTGACATTTTAATTGAATTACCTTAGGTTTATTTCCACAGTTTGTCCATACTTTTGCATTTCCGCTGGTCGCCGTGCTAGCACTACTGGTCGAAAATTGATAAGACGGAAGATGTGATTAGCTTTGTCCACACTGTGCCTTTTTTGTTCAAGGGCATGCGTTATAGCGCAGTCAACATCGCACGTGAGGCATGCCCGCGACGCTATGAGACTTTTCTTTCCAACGCGGGTGGATTTTGACGCATTCAATTATTGAATATGCCAAACGAAAGTTGAATAAAAAGATGATGACGAAAATTGAAGATGAAATTGCATAGTGTGGACATAGCTAATCGATTGCTGAAATGGCATAGGAGAGGAATAGTATGTTATTCTCACTCTACGGGTCTATAAAAAGTATGCCATAACATGCTGATTGTTTCCACTTACACAAATATAAATACAATTGACCAAAACTTGTTTCACATAATGCGATAACGGATACCCTATAATATTTCTGTTCTTTAATTTTAGAAGCTGTATTATTAACGCCAAACATACAGCGTAGTTCCGCACCCCTTTGTACACAACAATTATTGAAAGTTAAGCCGTTAACTCTGAAAGCCGAGCCATCAATAACATCCACACCGCAAGACAGGAGAACCATCCATCAGGCGTTACACAAGCTCTTTCCCACCACTGTAGTCCGTTCATAGTTTATTTTACCTCTGAAAAGTAATAATAAGACTTTCAGAAGATCAAAATCGCCCGAGATAATTCTCATGCTACCTTCTGGTAGGTAACAAACTCAAATAATACGACAAGCATTTAAGTACTTTTTTCATTAAAGATTAAAGGAAAGGCTTAAGCTGTGTTCCTGTTTTATTTTTTTGTATAATCTAGCCAAATCTGTTTTCTGGATGTTTAAACACAGCGGAAAATCTGGCCATTTTTTGGGTTTTTGAACATTCATATCTTATTTAATAATAATTTAATTATGAAAAAAAAGAAAACATAGGGACATTGTATTAGTGGCCGTAGTAGATATTCAGGAAAAATTATAACTCTACTAGCAATTAGCATTATCCAGGGAGGAAACAGGGGACAACGTTTGTATGGAAAAAAGGGCGGTGTGGACTCCTCTTAAGCCAATGAAAATAGGTCTGTATTATTATACGTATGAATATTATATTTGTTTGTTTTTTAATAGCTATCCTGCGTATATTAAACACACTCAAAAAACACAACCCGCCTTGCCGCTTGCGCGATCGGATAAAAACTAGAAAGCAAAATTATTTATTACTGGCTTTCACAAAAAGCCACTACAAGCACTCGTATTTATCCGACAAATGCCTCCGGGCGCTCATCAAGAGCAATTTCATGTCATAATTCAATGTTTGTTATCAATAAAAATATTCTTTTGATCCCTACATTCGAAATAATTGATGAACAGACAGAAACGTCAGCTAATACGGAACAAAGAATTCGTTTTAACAAATCAAAACTGAATATTAAAAGGAGATCTTTTCTGTTTCACGTCTTGTATTTTTTTTTAATTCTATTTTATTTAAGGGACTTTTTTCACAGTGTGAATATTATGTCAGTCCCATCGTAACCTATACAATATACATAATACTATCTACGTTGGCTATACAAGTCTTGTATTTTAAAGGACAGATTTGCTTACTTAATATTGATATAAATTTATGTTCATACTAATATTGTAAATGTAATCTAGTTTACTTGGCTAGCTTAGTAGTCATAATTAACATTAGTTATTCCCGTGGTGCTTTCCCTTTAGTTCTTTCACTTTGGTTATTGCAACTTTGTGCTGTCTCCCACTTTTTATGGGGAAGGAAAACTGTACTTCCTACTCCTCCTATCTTCTTCTGATTAAATTCGTTGCGGGCCCCAAGACAGCTTCAGCATGTCCCGCGGGCTCCTTGTGATCATATCAAAGGGTTTTCGTGGTTGGATACCGCTGTCGATCCTGGCGACACAGAAGATACGGTGGTGGGAATGTGTGGTGGGCCAAAGCCCGTTAAAAAAATTGTAAATGTGATTTTGATGTAGGTTTATTATTTACACTGTTTTGTCTGGTCCTAATTGGGAATCTGCCAAACATTGGTATAAAACTGTTAACTTAAATCACAGATATATAAGTTCATTTAATTGTTACATTATAAAAGTGTTCTTTTCTTTTAGAAAAAACCCTTTAAAAATAAAGAATAAAAAAATATTGTAAATGTGAAAGTATGACTGACTATCTGTTACCACTTGGCGCTAAAATGGGAATTGGATAGTGTATATCCAAAAAAAGTGTATGTATGTAAAATAATAATGAATGATGCACAATTTCTGTTCTATAAACACTAGGTTTCAATTTCAAGTTCACACACACAAAAGTGCGGGCAATATTTAGTGCACAATATATTTTTCTATAACATCGGATTTATGTTTATTTCATAGAATTTTATTTCGAAATGCTAAACCCCTGTTCTGCGTAAAGTCGTTGTTAGCACGTAGCTAAACAAATGAACATTAAAATGCTCTAATTTCAACCCACTCCAATCCTAAAATATAGTTTAACCCCAGGTTTTGAACCCAAACACGAAAGCCATAAATAAAGTATACGAAAATTGAAAACACATGTGACTATACTCACAAACATTTCTACTACAGTATTTACACGATATTCGTATTTCGCGAATGTAAAAACACAACCGGCAAAGCTTTACACATGTCGTCGTAATCCTCAGTGAAACGGAGGTCGAGTTATTATAATATGGTGAACATTGATCCCCACAAAGGCGTTTGTTAACATTCTATACACAGAAAAGCCGATTATAGTTTATAAAATGTGGAAAGTATTCATATAAATTACTTCGAATATATTATTTTGTAATATTCAGGATTAGCTTCAATATTTTCTACCATAGAGGGAGGCTGATTGTTCCGACTTGCACAATAGGGGTGACAAGGTCAAAGATTAGCGAATTTTGTTAATCAAATAAAGAAATCACGGTAAAAAATGTGTTCCCAAAATTTCAGCTTGATAGCATTTGTATTTTTTTTTTATATCCGCCGTCAAAGTTGGATATTCATGTCAAATTTTTTTCAATTAAATTTCTTAATATTTGTATACCATTCGATAACTTGTGCAATTAAAAGCAACTTTCGTTATGAAACAACTTTCATAAGCGCAATATTTAATATACCTATCGAACAAAGTTCTCTCCCGATGCGTACAAACTACGAAAGAGTGACGTCATACTTTCGTAGCACTTTCTATGGAGCGTTTTGGGCAGGTCTATTTTAAGAGATGTTTGAATTGTCATATCTTGGTGAATTTTTAATCTATCAAAGTCATTCTTTGAGGGATGTTTCCATTTTTAAGGGTCTTTCAATTACCAATAAGAAAAAAAAATAGTCATTATGCCTATTCACCAACCATCCTGATTGGACGTCGTTTTTTGCATTTTCGTATGCATGCACGAGTTAAATCCAAAAATTTTAGGTCTTAGGACCATATTAGACAGACCGCAAGTTGCAGTCGGGAGTCGGGACCGACAGCTCAAGAACTGCTCGAGTGGTCCGTGTATATATGAATTTAGTATGAAAACTGCTTCGCCATCCGCTCCGCCCAAAACCGCAGACGGCTTCGACTGAAAGATGTGGTTTGTATGTCCTTGCTTGAGTTGAAATAATTGATTTTGAGGCAAATCATTCTGACAACTGTCTTGAAACCTACGACAATAATTTATCAGACTTGTCGCGCTGCAGTCTGACGCTATGAGGCAGTTTTTTCTTTCGACTGTTTTGTCAAAAGTAAGCGGTAAGCCTTATTCGAATTGTATTATAATATGAACGCGTAAAGCCATATTTATTATTCCATTGAGTAAGTCGCTCCAATTTTCTCACCAAAAATTCGATCTTGTTTGTAGGACGCGTCGATTAAAATCGTTTACAAATCTTCATCGATTTTTAGGGTTCCGTTTTGGGTAAAAACGGGACCCTATTTCTGAGCCTTCGATGTCTGTCCGTCTGTCCGTCTGTCTGCAGGCTGTAACGCAAGAACGGTAATAGCTGGAGAGTTGAAATTTTTACAGATTATGTATTTCTGTTGCCGCTTTATCAACAAATACGAAAACCAAAATAAATTTAATATTTAAGGCGGACAACAAACGTAATATTTTTAACATTTTTTTGCTCGGTATCAATGATAGCAACAGGTAGCCACCTGAAATATTTACAAAATACTCAGTTTTATTAAAACTTTAATAATTCATAATAAAATTTAAAAATTAAGGGGGCTCCCATACAACAAAACACATTTTTTTCTTATTTTCTCTATAGTGGTACAGAACTCTTCGTGCGCGAGTCCAACTCGCACTTGGCCGATTTTTCAACAAATTGTGGCACGTGTAAAAATGTTTGTACCAGAAATAAATGTCCCGAATATCAGTGTCCCGTCACCGAACGTAAACACGTCAGATAATGTGTGCGCACACACACGCTTCCGCCGGTAACGCCTGTCACGCGCCGCGCACCGTGACGTCACTGTCACGTTGACCCCCCGACGGATGCGATAATGTTTTCACAAGAAATGGCGCGATATTTTCTTGAAGGCGACGTGAAATAATAATTTTGTGGGCAACAAACTGGCATGTGAAGTAACATGCTGTGGTTTATTCATAAAGTTAATATACCTAGCGGAATAGAGCAACAATCTCGAGCTGTCAAACGAAACCGAAATTGGTTTTCACCTGTGTGAAAAATATGTGTACGTATACACTTACACAAGCATGATTGAACATGAATTCTATGAGATTAAATTGTCAACGTGCGGCACGTGCCGACTGGACGTCAAAAAGAGAGTGCTGCTGTCATGTATCACACGTCTCTTTTTACCACGCAGTGTTACTGATAGTGACATCTCGCTTGCTCAGGCCTTTGTTTCTCTATTCCGCTAGGTATATTAACTTTATGGGTTTATTAGATTTTGTGACAGTTATCAATTATCATTATTCACTGAAATTTCCATGACTTTCTCGTACACACCCAGAATGAAAACTAAAAACCTTAACATTTAAATATGGTATTCGAACATTCAGCATTCAAACATCGTAAATATGAATTGTAATGGCATTTCAAGTTACATAAATATTTCCGCGGCCGTGTAGCTGTCGGAATATTTGAATCATTTTTACCAATAAAACTTGTCATATCTTATTGACGTGCCAAATGTGCAACGACTTGAACTGCAGCGTGAAAATATGACAGTCGAACACGGCGTGACGCGCGTCACGTCGCACGTAAACACGCTCCGTGTAATGTCATGACAGTGGGGTTATTACGTGTCAGTTTCTATGGTATTTTTTTTTCTTTTGTCCGATTGTTGATTAGAGAATGTGGCACTCTAAAAAGCTATATAATTCAAAGCGAGTAATGTTAATTTAAGTGTTAAATACAACAACATCATATTAATATTACGTTGTAAATATATCACGTTTGTTGGTAATGTAAGCTGTAAAAACAGTACCTCGACCCAAAAGTATAAAAAAATTTATACAAAATGTACGGAATATTATATTTATTTTTGATGTACGTTTTAGAAAAAATATATATTCCATTATGTTTTACCACAAACTACTTGCGACTTTTGCCGTAAGTAAAATTATCGTAGTAGTAAAACTCAGAGAAACAGAGGAAGTTCCATTTTATTTACGTAATAGACAACTCGTGTGAGAAAATGTGATAAAAATGATGTTTCGACTAACGAGCACACTGTTCATTTTTACCTTTTCGGAATTTGTTCTTTTTCAGGCTTCGGTGGCGAAACGTAAGCGACTTAATTTGAAGTTTTTCCTTCTACGGTAAATGTGGGAGAATTTTATTGTTGGCTAAACATTTTCGTGGTCGAAAATATGAAGTGTGTATTCCTGTTAATATTTATCGATAAAAAAATCTTGATTTTATTTATTTGTCTAAGCGTATATTTTATGTTATTTAACTAGAGAGGAACGAAGCTTCCACTTTTTAACAAATTAAAAATACTAGAAATGACGTATGGTGTAGTATGGTCTATAATTCTATATCATTATGTTAGATTCAATGAATTGACGTAGTTCACAAATCTAATGCTGTCTGAACTGAAAATATCAGAATTTATTGTTTGTAAAACATGTTATTTGATTTTGTACATGGCTTCGTGCAAACTCATGCCGAAGCAACGTGCATATTTTAGATCCCATCGCATATTTCGTAAATAATAAAAATGTAATACGAAGCAATGTGTATAGAAGCATATTACTGCTTTCAAATGCGCTGACCGGTTTCTATCCTCTTTATAATTTTCTTGTGTAAGTTGTATTCAGCTTTTGCAGCGTTGTGGGTTTTCGTGATTACCTACTTGTACTATACTTAAAATAAACAAAATATACAGTGAATGTGTTGGGTTTTGAAATTCTAGTTCTAATTTAACGCTGAAAGAGGAGGCCACTAAGGATTATATTAATTACGTGTTGTAGTCTCCACTTCTATTTACATAATATTTGCATTTACCTACATCATTATTTACATTGAAAATATTATGCTTCTACATACTTTTTACGTACATATTTGAATGGTTGAAAATTTTATTTCTGCAATTTATGTCACGCAAAAGCATTTAAATTTTAAACTGTATTCAAATTATATTAGCATGAACATAAACAACGTGTAAGAATGTCGAATAATTGCTACATCATGTTGGATAATGTTAAAGTATCATGTGACATGCTCGAACAGTAAATCAATTTGTTAACAAAAATGTACTAAGAGATTTAATCAGACTGAAATTATACCGGTATTTGTTAGCACGCGTAAATATGCATCCGCTTGTTAAATATGCAGCGGGCGTGCACGCTGTAAACACGCTGAGCGCAAATATGTGGATGACGTGGTGGCGTGCCGCGTGACAGCGACCTAACTGAATCCGAATTTTGGCAAGTTACGAATTCTAATTTCTGAGTATTCTTTGGAGCGAATTTGAAGGAATTAGTTTTAATAATATTATGTGCTTTGAAAGTGTTGTTTTAGAAATATTTTGATGTCTTCATCAAAATATATCTAGAACAAGGTACCCAATAAGGTAAGGTAGGCTAGGTACCTAGTAATGTTACTTAAACCCACAATAAAATTTATATCTTCATAATAATCCCACATAATTAAAAAATAAAAACCAGCTAACTTTGGGAAGACGGTAAAAATATATTTAAGGGCCAAGATGCCTGAATTAAATAAATAAATAAAATAAAATAAATACTCAACAACAATCATAACTTGTAAAGTCAATTCATGAACAAACCACAAAAAGTCAACAAGTATCAACAGTCAACACTTAACAAACACTACATTAATCACCAAAGTATATTCCATTAATTTTGATACTTTCCAATTAAAATCAAGCTGGAAGGCGGACACGGAAAATGCACTTACCTTAAAAATGTAGCATTCTCATGCATATGAGAGCGCGTTTTACATATTGTGTGCATTTTCAGCGGGAAAAAAGCGAAATAAATATTGTGTTTGCGCACGACGTGACGGAATAGAAAAAAATGGCGACGTTTGAATTTAAATTCTTCACGTTTTATTTGTACTCGTATTAAGTTAGAGGAGGTTTTACGGGCTGATCTTTTTAAGTTTATTTTGTGCACTTTTATGCTAAGTACTCACATACGGTTTTACTCGATAGTTTTACTCCAAATCGAGTAATAATTACTGTATGGACCGCGAAACTCACAGCTCGAAGGCTCGCATCGAGCCGGCTCGATGGAATCAAATATTATATCGATTTAGCCCGAAAGAAGACGAAGATTTAGACGAAAGCCCGATCCGTGGTTTTTACTCTACGTGATTGCAGCTCGATCGAGCAAAACCGTATATATATTATGAGTACTTAGCATTAGAGTATTTTTGACCTAGAACGAATGCAAATATGGATATAGGCAGCCCTACTAGACAAGTGGCAAGCGTTTATCGGAAACACCAACAAAATGTATGCGATTTGACATAAGTCATCGCTTCGCTAGCGAATATACTAATGCCAAATCCCATACATATTTTAGTTGGCGTTTACGATAATCGCTTGCCACTTGTCTACAGGGCGGTCGTTTAGGTTGGACTTATCGCAAGCCTACCTGACTGGACTCTTGCCACAGATTACTAAATAGTTACAGGCTACAGCTCTTGCTCAACAGCTGCACTTCTATTTAGTAGTTATCAAAAGTTAAGATAATCAAAGGACATTGAAAGCCTACGAAAGAACATAGAATAGTTTTTATCACAGAAAATAAACGTGGGCGAGCCATGCTTCGGCACCAATGGGCCGGCTCGATCGGCGAAACACCACGTTCTCAAAGAAAACCGGCGTCAAACAGCGCTTGCGCTGTGTTTCGCCGAGTGAGTGAGTTTACCGGAGGCCCAATCCCCTACCCTTTCCCTTCCCTACCCTCCTCTATTCCTTTCCCTTCCCTTCCCTACCCTCCCCTATTACCCTATTTCCTCTTAAAAGGCCAGCAACGCACCTGCAGCTCTTCTGATGCTGCGAGTGTCCATGGGCGACGGAAGTTGCTTTCCATCACGTGCCCCGTTTGCTGGTTTGCCCCCTTATTTCATAAAAAAAAAACAATTTCCGAAATTGCAAGCATCATCTAGAAGCGCCTAATTTCCATTTTGAACCATCGAACGTTATCACCTTAACATTCTGACAGTCATCAAGGCACAATAATTTTCACATTCGTCGTTGTCGATTCTATCTTCGGAATTGTACGAAGCATTTGTATTCTTCGTAGCGTCTTTATTAAACACAGCGCTTCTAAAATTAATGTCACTTACGTGTTTCGTTTCTTTTGACACGCCGTGCCGCCCTTTTCACGTTGTCAATTAAAACATCCGAATGTTTTTGTTACTTTCGGAGAAATTTAGTAAATTGGTTTCTTGGAAAAATATCGCAACGGACTTTTCGTTTTAATATTATTTATGTTTTTTATTATTTTAGGGAGAAAAATATAAAAATGCTAATTTAGAAAATGTTATATATTCGTTTGTCAAAAGTGTGATGGAAAGATATTACTGTCAGAAAATTAATTGGTTAGCAGATGGCAGACCTACGACATAACGAAACTATATCTGGTTATATTATTATTATCATCAGTCATGAGTCATGACTCATGACTAAGGTGAGAAAATACATCCAAAACATTTTCATTGGTGTGACAAATGTAAATTGACCTAATATTATCATAGGTACTTATTTCTATTTAAAAAAAAAAAGTAAATAACCTACCTTCATCAGCTAACAGCTTAGCTTATAGATTACGAGTACGTAGGCTTAAATAAGTTAGTTTAACCCACACATGTAGACGAAAATAGATACCCCTGTTTGTACAAGTGCTGATATTATTCCATACTTCTATACTAATACATCTATACATATAATAAAACTGTAGAAATGACAATTCTGTACATTAAAGATATCCAAAAAATAATAAGCGGGGGCTGTTACTACATCGCTATAGAAGCCAAAACTGTGGTTAGTTTTTTGTCTGTCTGTCTGTATGTTTGTTCCAGCATCACACGAAAACTACTGATCCGATTTGATTGCGGTTTTCGCAGATATATTTGTCTTCTCCCAACTTAACATCTGGTGTACAAAAATTTTTCCCCCCACCTCTCCAAGGGGTCAAAAGAGGGGGTAAGATTTTGTACCAAACTTTTTTCTTTAACACGAAAACTACTGATCCGATTTGAATACGGTTTTCGCAGATATATTTATCTTCTTCCAACTTAACGTCTGGTGTATAAATTTTTCCCCCCTCACCCCTCTAAGGGGACCAAAGAGGGGGTCAAATTTTGTATCAAACTATTTTCTTCAATGGACTAACTTCATATTATTAACTGTATTTTTCAATTAAACATCTGTTGTATAAAATTTTTCCCCCACCCCTATAAGGGGGCCGAAGAGGGGGTCAGATATTGTATCAAACTTTTTTTTAACATGAAAACTACTGATCCGATTTGAATATGGTTTTCGCAGATATATTTGTCTTCTTCCAACTTCATATCTGGTGTATAAAATTTTTCCCCCCAACCCTCAAAGGGGACCAAAGAGTGGGCAGATTTTGTATCAAACTTTTTTCTTGAATAAACTTACATCATATTATAAACTGTATTTTCCAATTTAATATCTGGTGTATAAAATTTTTCCCCTCACCCCTCTAAAGGCAAGAGAGGGGGCAAGATTTTGTATAAAACTTTTTTCTTTAACACGAAAACTACTGATCCGATTTGAATACGGTTTTTGCAGATATATATTATGCCTTATTCAAACTTAGCATCTGCGCCGCCCCAATCCCCCCCAATCTGGTAATGCTGCCAAGCAAAAACATGTTGCGTCGTTAATGTTGAGTTTTAATTCTCTGGACTTTGCCCCCGGCCGGTACTTGGGGGGGCCCCCCAACCCCCCCCCCCCCCCCCCTCCTGATAATGTTGCTAAGCAAAATGGTGTTGCGTCGTTAGTGATGAGTTTTACTCCTTCTTTAGAATCAAAGTAAGTTATTTATTAAAAGTGAAATTAATCTAACCAAAACTAAACATGCAGATTTTGCGTATCGTTTGATTAATATGCGGGAGGCTTTGCCCCTGCCCTTACTTGGGGGGTCTGCGCCCCCCCAAAACCCCCCCTCCTGGTAATGTTGCTAAGCAAAATGGTGTTGCGTCGTTAGTGTTGAGTTTTACTCCTCCTTCTTTAGAATCAAAGTAAGTTACTTATTAAAAGTGAAATTAATCTAACCAAAACTAAACATGCAGATTTTGCGTGTCGTTTGATGAATATGCGGGAGGCTTTGCCCCTGCCCATACTTGGGGGGGCTGCGCCCCCCCAAACCCCCCCCTCCTGGTAATGTTGCTAAGCAAAATGGTGTTGCATCGTTAGTGTTGAGTTTTACTTCTCCTTCTTTAGAACCAAAGTAAGTTATTTATTACAAGTGAAATTAATCTAACCAAAAGTAAACATGCAGATTTTGCGTGTCGTTTGATAAATATGTGGGAGGCTTTGCCCCTGCCCCTACTTGGGGGGGCTGCACCCCCCAAACAGGGGCAACATTACCAGGTAGGGGGGGCTGCCCCCACCTGGTAATGTTGCCAAGCAAAAACGTGTTGCGTCGTTAGTGTTGAGATTTAATTCTCCTTTAGGATCAAACAAAGCCGGTACTTGGGGGGGCTACGCCCTCCCATACCCCCGTATGCCAAGCAAAAACATGTTGCGTCGTTAGTGTTGAGTTAATTCTTATTCCTTAGAAACAACCTAAGTTATTAATTAATAGTTAAACATGTGAAACATACAGATTTCGAGTGTCATTTGATTAATATGAGGGAGGCTTTGCCTGGATATGGACAGACGGACAGGCTGATATTATATATATGCTGATATAGGCTGATATAAAAGCTAGTAATATTATAAATACGAAAGTGTTGTCTGTCACCTCTTCACCCTGAAGCCACTGAACCGATTTTGCTAATATTTTATATGGAGATAGTTTTTTTTTATTTTTAAAGGGTTTTGTAGTAGCTTGTAGTGATTAAGTCACCCCCAATTGAGTCCCGGAAAATTATATAGAAAAATGTACAGTAATTCCTATTAGAAGTAATAAGACTGAAATTTAAAGCTTGATATTTATTGCACGAATATTCTGTAAGTGTTGAAAAACAAGCGAATCGAACTTTGTTGAAACATCAACGACTCTCAGATCAATCAAGCAAGATAGCGCACGATCTTTGTTATAATTGAGGCCACAAACTCAGCTATATTTTACACGTGTTTACGCACACATACATCAATATACGCTACTTTTGATCTCTCGTACATCAGTCCAACTAGCCAGCCTGTTTATGCTCGCGAATTTATTCATATTATAACTTTTTCATCGGCAATGTGGAACTTAAAATATTCAATGTGTTACAGAATGGTGACAAAAAATCCGCACGGCTGAGGCAATGTTTCCACCAGAGATGTGTTGCGACTTGCGAACAATGTGTTTGGAGAACCAATAGAAACGCTTCATTTTCCTGACAACATTCAGAGCAGTGATTCTATTGGATCTTAAAAACACATTCCTCGCAACACATCTCTGGTGGAAACGCAGCCTAAAGCTCTCAGTACGGACAGGCCCTAAGTGCCTAAACACACTAGGCCGAAGTTACGCGGCGTAAATTCCGCATGATTACGCCCGCAATGGATTTTAAATTACCGATGGCACACTATTCCGTCGCGTTCCGTCCGTATATTGTATGCATTTGACATTGCGGGCGTAATGCGGAATTTCCGCCGCGTAACTTCGGCCTAGTGTGTTTAGACACAAATTTTCTGTAAAACTCTGTTCATACTTGATTCGGTCTGTGTTTCTCTAAATATGTGGTCGCTCGTAATACATTTTAGCCACACCAAAGTTTTCAATTATTCGCCAAAATGAGATTCCAAAACAAATCCTCTAAGCCCCATAATCTGCTTCTATTACAACTTTCCGAAGTTACTAACTCTATACAAAATTTATGGTATAAATAATATACTATGCTTTTAACGGCGTATTGTTTATAAATTTGCGGTATTTTCCTCATTTATTTGTGAGGAATATTTCGGATTAAAATCTGACTTTGGGTAAATAAGAACGCCCAGAACATGTTGTTTTTTTCATTATTATCAACTGGATTCCAGAAGTTTATGTCAAATTGTAAAAGTAAATGATTTTAAAGTGCAATCATTAGTTTTCAGATCAAAATCACATCAAAACTAAGTCTAGGATAGTCTTTTTTATTTTTTATTTCAATCGACCTAAACCGTGTGATTTCTAGCAAAACCATTTACTCGTACTAGGAGACCAGAATTAGGTGAAGGCGCGATCAATTGAAACCCCAGTGAAAGTTCAAACCAACTTACAAAATAAATACACTGCGGCCGCAGTCGCAAAGATTAAGTTAGGCGTGAACAGAATAAAAGAAAATATTTAGGTACAATTCTAACTCTAATGGGAGAATTTTACATAATATTTCATAGTTATGAGCCATAAAAATATAATAAAGTAAAATTTATGATTCGTAGTACTGTTTAAATAAGAATGATATAGCTCTCACAACATGCCACAAATATAAATCGCCAAAAATACAATAAATATCCCCTATACGAGTATGAGCCCCTACCAAAATAATTTGAAATCCTAAAAATACACATAATATTATGTTATTTCAAAATTCAAAAGATTATAAACATACAAAAAATCTATAAAATATTTCTGTGTGGATTTAAGTTACCCATTAGTTGGGGATAAAAGCTCGGCTTTTTAGGGCTTAAAAGTTTTTACAGAGCGTTTTGTAATGTAATGTACATTTTGGAAGCCTTTACATTTAATGTTATTGTATTTTCGCACAAGAAAACTCTACCGTACAAGTATAAGTTCAAAATATAGCTTGTAAATTATTCATTTTTGAAAAATCAAGTGACTTTATAAAAAGGAACAAATATTTTTGGCCGTAACAATATCTTTTTTTTTAATGAAATAAGTGGGCAAACGAGCAAACGGGTCACCTGAAGGAAAGCAACTTCCGTCGCCCATGGACACTCGCAGCATCAGAAGAGCCGCAGGTGCGTTGCCGGCCATTTAAGAGGGAATAGGGTAATAGGGGAGAGTAGGGATGGGGAGGGAAGGGAATAGGGTAGGGGATTGGGCCTGCGGTAAACACAGCGCAAGCGCTGTTTCACGCCGGTTTTCTGTGAGAACGTGGTATTTCTCCGGTCGAGCCGGCCCATTCGTGCCGAAGCATGGCTCTCCCACGTCTAAATTGGAATAAGATAGTCACTTTTATCCTAAAAGTACTATGATAACGTGAGTAACCCAGGTAATCTACATAAATCGTCACGTTATAACAAGAACGGCTGAGCTGATTTCAATAATTTTAATCTTAAAATATTCGTGGAATTCCAGCGGAAATTTAGGACTTAAGTGATACGAAGTTAAAGATCATCTAGTTAGGCATAATATCGAAGGCCAAAGTCTCTGTACGCTACGCACTCACACAGCCGTCAAAGGAAACATTAATTCCGATAACGTCTCACTCTCGTGAAATATTCACGGCGGCCATGTTTGTATTGTGCCCAACAATGGGATACGTGCTTTACGTTATCGATTGCTTTCTATTTTCTTTTATATTTGACACCGCATTAAGTTCGAAAGATTTATTTGTATCGAAAAGCTTTGAATAAATAGCTGAGTTTGTTTTGTGATAAGTTTTTAGTTGAATGTGTATAAGGGTGAAGCTCCATACTCATACCTACCTACTAGGTACTCTAAACCACTGAACTGAATTTTATTAAATTTAATTAAATATGCTGATACTTTAATTTAGTCCTGGGAAAGGAAATATGATGCTTTTCATCCCGTAAAAGTACGGTCTCCGAGCGATAAATGAATTTTAGCGCTAAGGACTTGCTGACGTTGTCTATTATTAAGTAATACTTATTTTATAATTGATATATACTTATGTATGTAGTTTTCTTACATCGTACTTTCCTAGTAGATCTACTCATTAGTGTATTCAGGATTGGAGAAAATTCTACGAATCACGAATATATAAAATATAGTGCTCATCGTCTATTTAAAGTGTTGAATTTCCGAAATGTTATTATTGCTATATTAGCTTACGTACTTATCTTATAAAATATGTTTAATATTATTATTGTAATCCTTTATCCATACACAGATATGAAAAAGAGGAGATTAAATTAAGTAACATTTAAGTAGCGACCTATTTCTTTTTTAAGTTAGTGAAAAATATCATAAGTTTATACATCAATGAATTCAACACGATATTCGAACGAATTATAATTATTACCTATATTTATTTTAGAGTGTGTTTACGAAAACAAAAAAAAATAACATATTATTATAAAAAATGTTGACAAGATTTGCAATTCGATTCTGAACAACTGTTTTTAAAACCAGCCCAAGTTTAAATAAATGATTTTACATTTGTAGAAGAAATTCAAAGTATTTACAGTAACAAACATTGGCAGAACAAACACCGCTTCAAAGGACAGTCATTTGTACAAAAGACCGGACGTTAGATCAACATATTTCTATCAGGAGCCTTTAACTTTGATGTTCGTGTTAGTTCCTTTTCCTCGGGGCACGGATTTGTGAAGGAGCGAGTACACTAGTGCAGGTGTCGCGCGTTTTATACGCGTTGTTCCAACTGATTTATTGTTGGAACAACGCATATAAAACGCCCATAAATAGACGCGCATAAATATGCGCGTTTTATACGCGTCGTTCCAACTAATTTATTCTTGGAACAAGGCGTATAAAACGCACGTATTAATGGAATCCGTTGTAGAATTATATGATTTTTTAATTTTAATTATCAGGAGTTTTATTATTAGCTTATTGTGCCTCACCCCCGGCAAAGGTCTCCCCTTTTTGTCCTCAAATCACGATTAATCGCTTTTATTGGTCAGTTGTTAAGGGTCTCAAATGAAAGTGGACTGTAACTTAAAACTGGTATATTAAGAACCAAGACTGTACATTAATAATAAATTATTAGTAGATGCGACATGGGTGTCGACAGTAGCGAAAAATCTCGAAGTCGCCGGCCGGTGTTGCACGGGCGCCCCCGCGTCCCGCGATCCGCACCTTCGTCTCTCCTTCCCCTCGCTCCGTTCCAATGCACGTAGAACTTACATGATTGGATACAGTTTTAATCGAAACGGTTTTACTTATCGCAATGAATAGTAACACTCTGTTGTAATAAAATTATATACATTTTATAAACATTAAACAGACGTTATAGTTCTAAAATGTTGGGTCCTCGTCCGATATAATATTACAAAAGTCGATTGACAGAAATTATGAAAATATTATGCTAGTATAACTAAACTGTCTGCTTACTGATATCAATCTTTTATTAGGAAACCTCTTTCTTATTATTAATAAGTTTTGTTGTGTATCTGACCTTTTTTTGACTGGTAACAGTTCTCTCAAAAGGTACCATAGTAACAAAACATAAAAGCGATTGAACACTATACTAGACATTACGTCGATACGATTTAGTTGCTATCTGACCTGACTTTGACGGGTAAGATATTACCTACGGATAAGGACTACGGAGGGTCTATAATTTATTTTTAGACCAACTTAATTCTAGAAATGCCCAAGTAATGTTACATTTAACATTGCTACTGTGACATTCGATTCTTCTACTCTTTTGATCACTTTACTATAATGACTCGCCTCAATTAATTTGGAAAAAATAATATTTAAACAAATTATACAGTATATTTATTTCTTATGCGGTTAATCTATACTAATATTATAATTGGGAAGAGTTTGTTTGTTTGTTTGTTTAAATGCGCTTATATCAGGAACTACTAGTCCAATTTGAAAAATTCACGCTAAGATTAATAGGAGCGAAGAAATAGAGGAAAGTGTGGAAAAAACGGGGGAAATTATTTGAAAGGGCTTATTGGAACGTACTGGAGCAATTTTCATGTTATTTGGCACACATGAAGAATAGACCACGTGAAAGGACATAGGTTTCTTTTTTTGCGGAAAAATGTACGGTTTCCGTGACATTCCTAAATTACGCGGGTGAAGCCACGCGGAACATCTAGTACGTAATATTTAAGATGGTACATTAGACATATACATTGGAGGCTCAACGTTCAGAAAATATTTTGTATAAATTAATTCTAAATAAAAGTATTATATTCTATTTGATATGATTTAATTTACAACACTAGGTCTTGTCAATTGATAATAATCCATACTTCCATAGTTCCATACTAATATTATAAATAAGAAAGTGTGTCTGTCTGTCTGTCTATCCATCTGTCTGTCTCTGTTAGATCTTCACACCCAAACCGCTGAACCGAACCGAAAAAAAAAAACAACTGAATTGATTTTGCTTAAAATTTGGAATGGAGAAACTTTGAGTCTCTCATAAGTTCACTATAGGCGCTACTCACTTTTACTACACTATAGGCGCTACTCACTTTTACTACACTATAGGCGCTACTCACTTTTACTACACTATAGGCGCTACTCACTTTTACTACACTATAGGCGCTACTCACTTTTACTACACTATAGGCGCTACTCACTTTTACTACACTATAGGCGCTACTCACTTTTACTACACTATAGGCGCTGCTCACTTTTACTACACTATAGGCGCTACTCACTTTTACTACACTATAGGCGCTACTCACTTTTACTACACTATAGGCGCTGCTCACTTTTACTACACTATAGGCGCTACTCACTTTTACTACACTATAGGCGCTGCTCACTTTTACTACACTATAGGCGCTACTCACTTTTACTACACTATAGGCGCTGCTCACTTTTACTACACTATAGGCGCTACTCACTTTTACTACACTATAGGCGCTGCTCACTTTTACTACACTATAGGCGCTACTCACTTTTACTACACTATAGGCGCTGCTCACTTTTACTACACTATAGGCGCTACTCACTTTTACTACACTATAGGCGCTGCTCACTTTTACTACACTATAGGCGCTACTCACTTTTACTACACTATAGGCGCTGCTCACTTTTACTACACTATAGGCGCTGCTCACTTTTACTACACTATAGGCGCTGCTCACTTTTACTACACTATAGGCGCTACTCACTTTTACTACACTATAGGCGCTGCTCACTTTTACTACACTATAGGCGCTGCTCACTTTTACTACACTATAGGCGCTACTCACTTTTACTACACTATAGGCGCTGCTCACTTTTACTACACTATAGGCGCTGCTCACTTTTACTACACTATAGGCGCTACTCACTTTTACTACACTATAGGCGCTACTCACTTTTACTACACTATAGGCGCTGCTCACTTTTACTACACTATAGGCGCTGCTCACTTTTACTACACTATAGGCGCTACTCACTTTTACTACACTATAGGCGCTACTCACTTTTACTACACTATAGGCGGTACTCACGTTTACTACACTATAGGCGCTACTCACTTTTACTACACTATAGGCGCCACTCACTTTTACTACACTATAGGTGCTACTCACTTTTACTACACTATAGGCGCTGCTCACTTTTACTACACTATAGGCGCTACTCACTTTTACTACACTATAGGCGCTGCTCACTTTTACTACACTATAGGCGCTACTCACTTTTACTACACTATAGGCGCTGCTCACTTTTACTACACTATAGGCGCTACTCACTTTTACTACACTATAGGCGCTGCTCACTTTTACTACACTATAGGCGCTACTCACTTTTACTACACTATAGGCGCTACTCACTTTTACTACACTATAGGCGCTACTCACTTTTACTACACTATAGGCGCTGCTCACTTTTACTACACTATAGGCGCTACTCACTTTTACTACACTATAGGCGCTGCTCACTTTTACTACACTATAGGCGCTGCTCACTTTTACTACACTATAGGCGCTACTCACTTTTACTACACTATAGGCGCTGCTCACTTTTACTACACTATAGGCGCTACTCACTTTTACTACACTATAGGCGCTGCTCACTTTTACTACACTATAGGCGCTGCTCACTTTTACTACACTATAGGCGCTGCTCACTTTTACTACACTATAGGCGCTTCTCACTTTTACTACACTATAGGCGCTGCTCACTTTTACTACACTATAGGCGCTACTCACTTTTACTACACTATAGGCGCTGCTCACTTTTACTACACTATAGGCGCTGCTCACTTTTACTACACTATAGGCGCTGCTCACTTTTACTACACTATAGGCGCTGCTCACTTTTACTACACTATAGGCGCTGCTCACTTTTACTACACTATAGGCGCTGCTCACTTTTACTACACTATAGGCGCTACTCACTTTTACTACACTATAGGCGCTGCTCACTTTTACTACACTATAGGCGCTACTCACTTTTACTACACTATAGGCGCTGCTCACTTTTACTACACTATAGGCGCTACTCACTTTTACTACACTATAGGCGCTGCTCACTTTTACTACACTATAGGCGCTGCTCACTTTTACTACACTATAGGCGCTACTCACTTTTACTACACTATAGGCGCTACTCACGTTTACTACACTATAGGCGCTACTCACTTTTACTACACTATAGGCGCCACTCACTTTTACTACACTATAGGCGCTACTTACTCCCCTATTCCCTTCACTTCCCTTCCCATCCTTACACTCCCCTATTACCCTGTTCCCTCTTAAAAGGCCGGCAACGCACTTGCAGCTCTTCTGATGCTGCGAGTGTCCATGGGTGACGGAAGTTGCTTTCCATCAGGTGACCCGTTTGCTCGTTTGCCACCTTATTCCATAAAAAAAAAAACTCAGTCGCGTCAACGTTGAAACTATTAATAAATAAAAAAAAATGTCTTTATTTCAGGTATCAAAGACCCATAACAATAATATAATATATAATATAATTAATGGGCGCTGTTATGCATTTGTGTAATAATTATCCTATAAAAAATACGTGTTGAGTTATGAATGCACTTATAATCTTTATATCATTCAGAACAAGACTGCATTAATAACTCGAGAAAAATTGTTGGTTAGTACACAAATGCTTAACAATGACCATTTATCAATTGCGTTTCGCCGTCAGTGTGCACGCGCCGCGGTCGTGAAATCGGGAGCTATTTTTATTCCAGCAGCGTGTCGGTCTGTAAATCTGTTCGCGCTTCTTTATGTCCTTTGTTAAGTGTTTATATTTGTCGGGGAATTCCCAGAGTCATCAATTTACCAGTGGAAATGGTTCGTTAACTTTGATTCGACGTTGAGCTGAACTATACCCGGGTTTTTCTAGAATATAGGTGCTTGTTTATGTTGATACTGTGACATTCAAATACTAGATGTTACAGGCTTACAAGAAAAAATGGGTTTCTTTCTAAGGTAAAATCCATACGGTACTATACTAATACTAATTTACTAATTATATTATAAAGCGAAAGAGTTTGTTTGTTTGTATGTTTGTTTATTGTTTGTTTTAACGCGCTAATCTCAGGAACTACTGGTCCGATTTGAAAAATTATTTCAGTGTTAGATAGCTCATCAATTGAGGAAGGCTATAGGCTATATTTTATAACGCTAAGACTAATAAGAGCGAAGAAATAGAGGAAAATGTGAAAATAACTAGGGGAAATTATTTAAAAGGGCTCATCTCACGAACTACTGGAGCAATTTTTCTGTTATTTGGCACAAACAAGAAGTAGACTACGTGAAGGATTATAGGCTATTTTTTGTGGACAAATTTGTCTGTGACATATCTAATTTACGCGGGCGAAGCCGCACGGAACGTCTATTACTGATATAGTCACAGATTCACAAATTAAAATATTATAGTTTGTAATTTGTATCTACTAATATAATGAGCTGCATTTTTGTTCAAGTTGGGCTACTTATAGTTTAAAGCTATGATAAAAAATTCGTTTTTAAAAGTTCTTTAAATAAACGAATGAATGGCTAGAGAAATATTTGAAAAGTTGGTATCGAAATTTTATATTTTATTATGAGTTTCACTCCAGAAAATGTATCTGGGTCATAGTAAAATAATTATGAATTCACTAAAATAATATTTAGGAACCCTCATTATACAAGGAACGAAATAAATGACTATGAGAACAAATTATTATTAACTACATAATATTTGCCAGGAATTTTGTTAACAGAAAATCGTTAATCCTATAGAACCGTACATTTTGTCGCAATAAACCATTTCCATCAAAACTGGTTCTGAGGTTAATGTGTAAAGAGGTAAGGGACAAACCGACAAATAGATAAACAAACAGACACTTACACAATCATAATATTAGTACCGATTGAGTTATTCGGCGGTAAAAGTAGGTCGCCAGTACTTAAGCCATCAAAACAAGCTTGGGGTCTGCGCACACTTGGACGCTTCAGCGCGAATAAAAATTCAATATCGGCACATAACTCTTTACTACTGAGGCCACTTCGTAAAACTGTTTATTCGTTTCTCAAGTTCTTAAATTTTTACAGCTCATTTCGTGATTTATTTTCAGAATTCTATGCTAAATAAAAATGCTGTAGTTTTCATTTCAAAGTTATAAAAATGGAAGTAGCTTGTCGAAGAGATTTAAGATTTACAGGTGCATTCGTTACGTAATTTTATTGTCAAAGTTTGAAATCCAAAATATGAATTGGATTTAATGTAAAGACCATAGCAAACAATCATTTTATGGCGCAGCGCAGACCACAGACTATCCGTGGCGCACACGACGCGCAGCGCAAACGTGTGCGTTACTGCATATTATAATTGCATAGGTTCTATTTCCACGGACTAAAAAGTGCGTCACGGATAGTCTGTCGTCTGCGCTGCGCCTATATCAGTTATCAATAACGTTTTAACGCTAGAGGCAGCACCTACACAGACAGTAAACAAAAAGTTTTTTTTTGGACGTTTTACAAAGGTTTTTTCAATATTCTGATATGCTCCGGCTTTTGCTTATAATTATTCCTTATTCAAATCTTATACAGTTCTTTTTTATTAAAATTAACCAATGTAGGTTGACTAAGGGCCCTGTCTCGTATGAACTAGAATGCTTAAATGCATGTAAACTCGTGACTTGTCAAGTAATACAAGTTGGTTTACTTGTGTTTAAATTGCAAGCCAATCACAGAACTTGCAAGCTTAGTACCGCAAGTTTTTCCAACTTTACCGCCAAACCAACTTCAATAGTTCTAAAACTAGTTACATGAACATTTCACGGAGAAAAATCGAATGTATGAAGAGAATTGTTGAGATAATATGTGTAGATATAGGAGACAAACAAAACTTATGCGGGATATATTATATTATAAGGATATATTTTCTGATTAATATAATATTATTATACTTACTTAATTTTTTTTAAACGTCATTTAAAGCGGTTTTGATTTGTAATAATACTCTTAATTTACTAATAACACTCTTTGCACAAAATCTATAATTTTACCCCTTTAGAGGTAGACATTTTAGAAATATTTTTATGTAGATGCCTGCAACGTAAGAAAAACATGTATTACGTATTTTACCTGAGTGTCCTTTCATTCAATCCACTTTTTCTGTAAATATAAGATAGACATTAAGCCTTAAACAAGTTGACGAGTTTAGTTTAGTTGTTGAAGAGTTTATTGCCTTCTATTAGCCAAAACAAGATCACATAGAAAAATATCAAATTTCAAAAACCAATCAAAACATTTTTCGATTCAAAACTATAAGCGACCAAGTGTGCATAGCCCCACATCGCGAGGGGCCAACAGAGATTAATGACACTAAATCGCCCCCCTCGCCCCCCCCCCACTGTTTCCCCCTCACCCCCCGCCCATCAATCACTTAGCCCTTTGATGTATTATTTACTCTGGAGAGTTATTTTTGTGTCTCCCGTGTTTTGGGGAGTATTTTTCAAGAGCATCTGTCATCGCGGATCGGGGGTGAACTATTGTTATACGATACAATGTTCGGGGATCGATTTTTATAAGTTTTATGGAGTTTTTTGTGAAGGCGAATTGGAATATTGATTGCTACTACGAGTATTATATTCTGCATTCTAAAACCACACTTACAACCAATATTCGACTATCAATACATTTTGCACATCAAGTTGGGATTATCATATAGATCCTTACTAATACAGGTTTGTATTATAATATTTTGCACTTATGTAAAAAACAAACCATAGCAGCTCTCACCACACTTTATAATAAAATTACTTTCTAGCGATGTCGCTTTGTTTCAGTGGAACAGAACTTTCTATGTCATCTAAATATTTGATACTAACTTATATCGTCACCACTAAATCAATACTAATATTTTGCAATATTATTGATTTAATAGACACAGTAAATCAATATTAATATCACAAAATAAACATAATAAGCCACATCCTAAACGATTGTCCGACCGCACGGTTGCAGATCACGCTATAATTAATGCCGATATTGCATTTTGCGGTCAATTATTTTCACCGCAAACTGACAAGTGTGTTTTATTAGAGCCTGTGGTAAAAATAGTGCTTCGTTGCCAAAACTGATAATTGGTGGATGATGAAAATCATTTATGTTGATGATTTTCTAATTATATCGATTTGATACTAATTATATGGTCAGCACTAAATCAATACCAATTTTTTGCAATATTATTGCAATATATTTAACCCTTAACCACTGACGTACGTATGTGATACGTCGCCCGCGCGGTTTTTCATTCAAAACTCAAAATTTCGCGGGAATTTCTGCGTGTCATTTTTGGTAGTTTCCTAGTTGCTAGTGACGCGTCGAAGGCAGAGAAAAGCGGATGCAGTGCACATCTGTAAGCAGGTGACTTTGACGACCTGACGTATGAGGTACGTAGCGTCAGTGTTAGTGTGACTTTTTTCAAGTAATTACTTTTTGTTTGTCCGTAGATAAAAATGAATTGTAGACTGTCTTATTCATCTTAGGAACCTTCTACGTCTAAAAAAGGCCAGTTGAACAGAATATTTCCAAAAACAACGAACAAATTGAATTGATACCGTAGCTTTCACATGAGCTCTCTAGCCTTATTGGTTGGCTAAGGATGAAGGTGATGAAGTTGGTCAAAAAAGCAACAAAAGTCATCAATTCTGCACAATGAAAATTTGCCATGCATATTTCAAAGAAAAACGTCGCAAAACCCGAAACGGATGTCAATTGCTTGCATAAATCGGTTTGCTTGCAGTGCTCTTAGTCGACCTGCAACAACTGTCGTTAAAAAGTGCCTTATGATTTGATTTGTGGTGATTGTTATTTTTTCCTAATTAATATAACATAAACCGAAAAAAAGTTCCTATGTTTAGAAAATATTTTTTGGTAATTTTATACAAAAAGTTCTTTGTACGTCACTAAGGTTTTTGTTATATAAAAATTTATTAATAATAAATATTATTATTTTTTCAATATCTTTATGTCATTTAAAAGTTTCCAAATAAATAGACTGCAATTGTCACCAAAATTAAACTTTAGCGACACATCAGGAGGCGTTCAAAATGACATACGTATCCCATACGTACGTCAGTGGTAATGTAACTTAATTGCACGTCAGTGGTTAAGGGTTAATAAACCAGCAAATCAATATTAATATCGCAGAATAAACATAATAAGCCACATCCTACACGAATGTCCGACTGCACGGTTGCAGATCACGCTATAATTAATGCCGATATTGCATTTTGCGGTCAATTATATTCACATAAATGAATAAATCAAACTAAATCATCAACATAAATGAAAATCATTTATGTTGATGATTTAGTTAGCTTTGCCAACTCCCCGATAATCTACATTGAAAAAGAACGAAATAAATAGGCCATAATATGCTAAGTACTGACATACGGTTTTGCTCGATAGTTTTACTCCGAATCGAAAGAAATGACATATGACATATTTTGTTAAGTACTCACATACGGTTTTGCTCGATAGTTTTACTCCAAATCGAGCAATAACCACCGTGTGGGCCGCAAAACTGACAGCTCGAAGGCTCGCTTCGAGCCGGCTCGATGGAATTACTTATATTGCTAAGTACTCACATGCGGTTTTGCTCGATAGTTTTACTCCAAATCGAGCAATAATCACCGTGTGGACCGCAAAACTGACAGCTCGAAGGCTCGCTTCGAGCCGGCTCGATGGAATTAAATATGCCAGATATGTCATTTCCTTCGATTCGGAGTAAAACTATCGAGCAAAACCGTATGTGAGTACTTAGCAGAGCAAAACCGTATGTGAGTACTTAGCAATAAGTAATATAACTGCAACGTTTTGACACTAAAGGCAGCATCAGCATAGACAGTTACAGACATAGATCTTGATCCATAAACCTATGTATATATTATGTCTATGTCTTGATCTATGTAATGTCTGTAATGTGAGTTCTCTGTGTAGACAGTAAACAAAAAGTTTTGTTCAACGATTGACAACGTTTCTGTCAATATCCTGGACGTGCAACATTTTTTGGTCGGATTATTTACTGTATGTGAAAGTAACACCCTCTGCTTCAACCTTTGCAGAATATCCACTATTATATCGTAAACTAAGGTAACTTTATTTCATAATTGATGTCTAGAATACAAACACGAATCAGAGGTAGCCATTTTTAAACCAGAAAACCACCTAAATAACTAGACCTCACAAATAAGATATTTTTATTATATTTAAAATCAAAATTTTCAAAAACTTTATGAAATGACTGATGTAATGAAAACTGGCCAAGTTAGATCTAATCTACTTTAAGATCTCACATTATTTAAATAACAGCAATAATTGTTATAGATATTAAATAAAGCAAACAAGTAAACTCGATTATTTATTCAAAATGTTATTTGGTTCCTTTAATACAATATAATATTTCGATTTTCCATAGAACTTGGCACTCATTTAGATCTCCGTTCTTTTTGCGGCGAAGTCCATAGACAAGCATAATGTTTGTATTGAACTCTTCTTTTTTACGTTTATTTTTTGGTGGGATACATTGTTACACTACCACAATTTATCTGAAATCACGCCTATGTGTGCGTGCACCTGATTCGTGTTTGGCCTGCTGTAAACAGCATCATGGTTTACTGTATATTTTTTTTTATGACCTCAATTCGAGATAAAGTACGGCCAAAATGAGTGTGGAGCTTTTTAATTATTTAGTACGCGTTAAAGTTTCCCTTTTAAAATGTTCCGAGCGTGTAACTCGTGCCTTTAAAAATCTTTTGAAAGCGAATCACATACTGACGGTCAGCGTTTACTGTTTATATATACGTATGTTTTATGTATGAGACCTGATTTCCCCGTATTGTGAACGTTCATATAAATGTAAATAACCCGTGATTTTGGTTTTTATTATCGACGTAAATCAATTCGGAATTTCGTTAGATTTGACTTACATCCCTTTTTCTTTGTGATGTTTTGTATATTTAGGCCTTGTGTAGATCTGGTTAACCCTGTGTCTAACCCTTTTAGGCATATAACGTAACAACTAGGCAAATCTGGTCACTGTTTAGCATTTGTGTACTATCCCACAAAAAAAATGTTGAGTTGTAAATGTCGTGTTCTAAATGATCTAAAGATTATAGAACATAACTGCATTCCTAGTTACTACCGTGCGTACTACCCCACAAAATAATACGTATTGTAGTTCAATACGTAACTTTCGTCATATTATGCCTTACAGCGTCTATATAACATTATACTCGTAAGTACGAGTAGGGTATACTATCTAACCTTATTAGTTTTTGTAAAAGAGACAAAACAGAGTTTTACTGTTTAAGTCATATATAACAAACAAAACGTCAGTAAAATCAACAAATTATAAACGTGGGAGAGTCATGCTTCGGCACGAATGGGCCGGCTCGACCGGAGAAATACTACGTTCTCACAGAAAACCGGCGTGAAACAGCGCTTGCATTGTGTTTCGCCGAGTGAGTGAGTTTACCGGAGGCCCAATCCCCTACCCTATCCCCTTTCCTACCCACCCCTATTCCCTTCCCTTCCCATCCCTATCCTTCAGTATTACCCTATTCCCTCTTAAAAGATTGGCAACGCACCTGCAGCTCTTCTGATGCTGCGAGTGTCCATGGGCGACGGAAGTTGCTTTCCATCAGGTGACCCGTTTGCTCGTTTGCCCCCTTATTTCATGAAAAAAAAACTATTTCCTAGTAACCGAGATTTCCCGACAAGAATGTGACCTTTAAAAAGCCATTTGATTAGTTAGCGCTTTGACAGCAGCGAATCTTTTGATAGCTAGCTCAGAAACGGCATCATCTCGAAGTCTTGACTCGTAAACATTCAATTTGTCTGTGTATTATTTTTTATCATAAAATACCTTTCTAAAACACCAAAACTCCTAGTGGAATATTTACCGAACATTATTTTCCAAAGTTTATTATTTCCACAGCGTGACCCGTACGGATCTGCCCCACATTCGTATTCATACAACACTCACACATTTTGTTTGTTAAACACAGATAGACCGATATGCTGCACACATATCTTGAATCTCTAGCGTATTGGAAACTGCGTACAAATACGTTGTATGTAGATTAATCTCCATATTCAAATGCGCATGCTGGGATGAAAAAATCTTATTTATGATGTAGACCTCTAGTATTAATTACAAAAACAGTGGATCTATATAGAAAAATCAGCCAAGTGCGAGTCGGACTCGCGCAAGTAGGGTTCCGTACCAGTATAGAGCAAATTAGGCCAAAATTGTGTTTTTTGTGTGGGAGCCCCCCTTAATTTTTATTTTATTTCAATATTATTATTACATATTAAAGTACACATATAATTAAGGATTTTGAGAAAAAATCAAGTACCTACCTGTTGCCATTATTGATATAGAGCGAAAAGGCGAGAACTCTCACGTTTGTTGTATATTATTTTTATTTGGTTTTTAGTATTTGTTGTTATAGCGGCAACAGATGTACACAATCTGTGAAAATTTAAGAATTCTAGCTATAGCGGTTCTTGAGTTACAGCCTGGAGACAGACGGACAGACGGACAGACATCGAAGTCTCAGTAATAGGGTTCCGTTTTTACCCTTTGGGTACGGAACCCTAATAAAAGATCCATATTATATAATAATATGGGTCTTTGTCTTAAAGTTCAAAACTTGAGCTACAAGGAAGATCTCTAAGATTCTCTCTTGCAGCTAACTTAGGTTTAATATCCATGACATAGCATGTAAGCTGTAGCCTAGGGACTAACAGGACACCTTAACACGTCTAATCCACAACACACTCAGAAGGCTGAATATGTCCTAATTTTTTTCCACAACTTTAACAAATTTCCGATTTACTTAAAAAAATTAATGAAATAAGGGGGCAAATGAACGAACAGGTCACCTGATGGAAAGCAACTTCCGGCGCCCATGGACACTCTCAGCATCAGAGGAGCTGCAGGTGCGTTGCCGGCCTTTTAAGAGGGAATAGGGTAATAGAGGAGGGTAGAGAAGGGAATAGGGGAGGGTAGGAAAGGAAATAGGAGTGGGTAAGGAAAGGAAAAGGGTATGGGGTTTGAGCCGGCTCATTCGTGCCGAAGCATGGCTCTCCCACGTCAAAATATTATGTAAATTAATTTTACAATTTACATAATATTTTTAAGCAAACGTAAATGGATTGTGCTACACTGCGGAGCTAAAATGGTCGCTTAGAAGAATCATATTATTATGAATCATGTTATGATTCATTATTTTATAATCGCAAAATGCAAGTCTGCTTGCAATTCATATCTAGTAATTCGTACTAATTTGACAGTTGTCAGTTTGACAGTTTTGACAATTCATTTGCTGAATTGATTAAGAGGAATTGCTAAATGTGACCATTTCAGCCCCGCACAACGACGTGATGACGATCACTAACAGAATTATTCTTAGCCATTAAGTGATAGCTAAGAATTTTTAATTTTTCCACGAAATAAAGCAAAATTAACTAATCAAGTTAAGTACCCTCTAGTGACCTTGCCCCAAAAAGAGAGTCTCCCATAAGCAAATTACCTTCTTCTCAGGGAAGAACACACATACATGAATAAAGCAAATGAAAATCTGTTAAGGGTCCTTTTCATTATGTAGCTCTGTTTATCGTAATTAAGTGAAAGGACGTGCACGATAAGGTTTTAGGACTTGTCCACGAAAGTAACGGATTTGCGGTGAAGTAATCGCAGTAAATCAAGCGTTTTGTTAAAATTATTAAAGCCATAGGATTTAATAATAAGTAATCAATCTGAAATAAAAAAGAGCGGTCAATTCAGTTATCTTAAGGGAAATCATAAAGAACGAATGTTAGTTTTAATTAGTGGCTTGTTGACGCAATGTTTTACACTTTTAATATAACGGCCAGCAATGTTTTTCCTCGAAATGAAAGATGAACTTACAAGAATTATTTGACATACAAAAAGGAATTAAAGCGAGTTATATAATTTAGAGACTACAGGAGTGAGCACTAGGCACTAGAACAAAAGTTGCGTCGCTGCGGTTGCCGCGATCGCAGCCCGCTTATTCCGTGGCCTGGTGTAGATAAGGCTATACCTTTATTTATTGTACCTCCGTGGTTTATCTGATAAGCTTTTTCAGTAATGGCATTATGGAGGTGTGTTCCATTTACATGTTTACGAGGCCGTTACAATGAGCTATGGCGTACAGATTTTTCTAATGTTAATTACTTTGGGCGTGACGGATGTCCGTTGACATAAAAATGTTTTTCATTTGGATTTGTTTTGCTTGATTTTTTTTGTTAATAATGTTGCAGTAAGTAGCGAACATGTCACGATAAGAACTGAATGAGCTTTTGTGTATTTCTTTGTTGCTCGGTATACATTTAATTCCATTATACCCATACAAAGAATTATATTTTTTTTAACATTCAAATCTTCAACTCCTGCCTTGAAGCCATCAGAGCCGTAGAGAAAATTCATTACTAAAAAAGTAATAGGTTTGCCCGGAGCTAGGTCTTAATTCATTAGCATTAATAAACCTAAATTTTAGCCTAGAAGGTTGAAGAACCTGAGGTAGCGATGTCGTAACAAACGGGCGCCTCGAGCACCTGCTGTAATGTGATTTCCACTCATAATTTGGTATTTCAAAGGCATGTAATTTACGTTCCGAGCTACAGAAATTGAGTTTCAAAAAAGAATTTCAAAATTCACCGCCGCGCCGGTGCCATCGGGAAATTGTTTCATTGGGCGGAACGATATTTTATTTAAAGAGCCTTAGTAATGAGAATTAAACTTTGTAATACGTTAAGAATAGGAAATATGACGCAAAGGTCGGAGCAGAGGGCACTACTAGTACATACCGTAAATAATCCAACCAAAATTATTCGACATGTTGCACACGTTATAAGAGAATATCAATCGTCGAACAAAACTTTTTCAACCGACTTCAAAAAAAGGAGGTTTTCAATTCGACGCGTATGTATGTAATATTTCCAGAACTGCCCAGTTTTCATATATTATATTAGCCTATATCAGCGTCTGAACAAATGTGCCAAATATCAAAATTGTATGTATAATGTATGTATGTAGGTACATACCTACATACATACATTATACATACAATTTTATGTGTGTATGTTTTTATGTTTGTGTTCGCATATCTCCAGAACTACAGGTCCGATTTAAGTGATTCTTTTTTGTTGTATTAGGATTTTTTAACTTAGGGAAAACTGCTTCCTGGAAGTTTCATCAAAATCGGTCCAATAGGTATTGAGATAGAGAATTTGACATCTTGATTACGCACAATTTTAAAGGCAGTTTTATCTTTTTTAAATAATGTTATGTTATCTTTCTATGCTGGTGCTACCTCTAGCTTGGAAACATTACAAATATTATAAAACAAAGTCACTTTTTTCCCCTCATGTCCCTTTGTTCCCTTTGATCTTTAAAACTACGCAACGGATTTTGATGAATCTTTCAGTGTTAGATAGCCCATTTACCGAGGAAGGCTATAAGCTATATTTTATTACGCTAAGTCTAATAGGAGTGAAGAAATAGAGGAATATGTGGAAAAAACGGGGAAAATTATTTGAAAGGGCTTACTTGAACGCGCTAATCTCAGGAACTACTGGTCCGATTAGAAAAATTCTTTCAGTGTTAGATAGCCCATTTATTGAGGAAGGCTATAGGTTACATTTTATCACGCTGAGACTAATAGGAAAATGTGGAAATAACGGGAGAAATTATTTTAAAGGGCTTATCTCGGGAACTACTGCAGCAATTTTTATGTTATTTGGCACAGATAAGAAGTAGACCACGTAAAGGATCGGCTATGAATAGGCTATCGATTTTAATATTTTTTTCAGTAGCTATATATTCCATACCCTTGCGACGCCGGGGCGGGTCGCTAGTAAGTAATAATAGATCCTATTGCCACAAAAAATTAGTCTAAGCTGACGTAAAATGTTTACTATTTATTGGGAAATATTGCTCGCTACTACGTTCTGACATTTACCAGTCGTGAACTCGATATTTTCGGCGGGATAAAAATAATTTTATTCCCTTCCCCTGAATTCAGAATATCTCCAAACGGAATCTCATCGAAATCGGTTAAGCAATTTTAGCGTTTGACAGTCAGAACAGGTCACAAAAAAGGCACAGAATAGTTTTATTTCGGAAAAATGTATGTTCATGCGCGAAAAGCAAAGTTCTGCGCAAGCAAAGCTGCGGGAAAAATCTTATGTTTTAAGGGGTTTCTAGCAACAAGAAAACAGCTAGTTAGTATACCAAGTCAGCTAAAGTTCAAAAGGCAAACTACAAAGTACAGCAGTTAACTAACTCTAACTTTTTAGTAGGAGCAGATGGGGCCCACCGCCCAGTCGCCCCTAACCACATTTTTGCGGAAAACCCGAAAACATTCTCATAGTTCATACATTTTGTATGAAATATTCGTATCAATTTCGACACAATGCTGTATTTTTCATACGCTGTGATTTTATTGAATAAAATAGTTTTGGTTCCATTTTTAAATCCACAGTAGAAACATCCAATACTATTATTATCTATATATAGATTTTTTGTGAATGTTTTAAAATATTTATGCTGAAATGTATGTTTTTATTATTATGATGATATTATATAAACCGACGTAGGCTTTTGATATGTGCAAACGACTTTGAATCCTAGAAAATGACTACCTAATGAACATAATACGACGACCTCTGTGGCTCACTGGTGAGCGCGTTGGTAGCTCAAGCCGGGTGTCGCGGGTTCGAATTCCGCCGACGGAACAAAAAGTTTTCAATGTGTATTAAATATGTGTATGATAGTAGGTGATAGTAGGTAGGATAATATAATAAAAATCTTGAATATATGTATAGTATAAAAGTATTAAATATATTTCCGTTGTCTGGTACCTGTAACACAAGTCCTTTAGGTACTTAGCACGGGGCCAGACTGACGTGGTGTGAAGCGTCCATAGATATTATTAGATATTGTTATAAAATTACGTTTCATGAGCGATTATCATAGTGTACAACTACGAATAATAAAAACTAAGCCAAAAAGTGTACCTTAGGTACACATTTCAATACATTTGCAATATTAAAGGTGGCCTTGAGCGGTACTAGGCTGACGTTACATGACAGTTCGAAAGGTACCAAATTTAAAACGGTAATAGTATGGGAGTTGTATTTCCTTTTGTTTTAAATTTATTATTCGAAGGTGTACAATAATAACTGTATAATAATTTTAAACGCTCAATTGTGCAAGTGATCGAGTGATGCTTTTTTACTAAAACTAATTTAAAGCAAGCTATGAAACATGATAGTTAAAAAATATATCCACATCCGTGCATTGAAGCTCATCCTTTTTGGAAGTCGGTTAAAAATTCATGATCACGTCATCTTTTTTTTTTTTTATGAAATAAGGGGGCAAACGAGCAAACGGGTCACCTGATGGAAAGCAACTTCCGTCGCCCATGGACACTCGCAGCATCAGAAGAGCTGCAAGTGCGTTGCCGGCCTTTTAAGAGGGAATAGGGTAATAGGGGGGGGTAGGGAAGGGAACGGAAGGGAATAGTTGAGGGTAGGGAAGGGAATAGGGTAGGGGTTAGGGGATTGGGCCTCCGGTAAACTCACTCACTCGGCGAAACACAGCGCAAGCGCTGTTTCACGCCGGTTTTCAGACAAATAGGAGATCAAAATTGATTGAACCTTTCGGACGCTATGCCACCTACTCACATACTCACAGTCCCACATTCATCATAAGAATAAGTAGTAATGTCCACCTCGCATAATAATTACTAGCTATTTGACCGAGCTTTGCTCGGTATTCGATAAAACACGAATAAAAAGACATTTTCTAAATATGATTCCTAGCTAGATCGATTTATCGCCACCGGAACCCCCTATACTTATACTAAATTTCATGAAAATCGTTTGAGCCGATTCCGAGAGTCCAATTATATATATACAAGAATTGCTCGTTTAAAGATATAAGATTATCTTCTCACACCTGACCCTAGAAGGCCCAAGGGGAAACATGATCATGGGCAAAGCCGTAATGATCAGTTTCTAAGGTTTATACTAACAACGTTGTTAATCCATAACAATACCCTAAATGCATAAGTGTTCTTGTATGTCTATCTGTCTGTTTATTACCCCTTCACGCCTAAACCGTTGAACCGATTTTGCTGAAATTTGGTATTGAGATACTTTAAGTACCGGGAAAGGACATAGGATACTTTCATCTCGGAAAAATGTACGGTTCCCGCGCGATAAACGAATTTTGGTGCAACGCGGTCGTCATCTAGTTCATTAATTACATATTTTGACGACCTCTGTGGCTCAATTGTTTGAGTGTGTGGCAGCTCAAGCCGGGGGTCGCGGGTTCGAATCCCGCCGACGGAACAAAAAAAGTTGTCAAAATCTTAAAAATATTATGTATAGTATAAAAGTATTAAATATAATATTTCCGTTGTCTGGTACCCGTAACACAAATCATTCAGGTACTAACCACGGGGCCACACTGACGTGGTGTGAAGAATCCATAGATAAGTATATTATTATATTACATTGTATTATTTTGACGTTAGCCAATAGAAACGTTTGCTGCAGTACATCTTTACTAGCCCAAAAACTAAACACTTTTTAAAGCTGGTAGCTGCTAACAACATGTTCGTAATACAGTCCCAAGACTTTGCTCACACTAGCGTGTATAAATGTGTTTATTTTATGTATTATGGCACAGCAAAATCTGTTTAAACTTAGTAAAGTACTCGGCGAACGGAAATTTAATACATGCAGCTTCTCGCCCGCCCGAGCTATAATATTATTCGTAATACGCTCTAAATAATATTAAAATTGCATTGCCTTGATCTGGTGTTCTTACATAGTTTGTAAGCGATACATCTTGTTTAACTGTAGATATTATACATAATATCGAGATTATATTACTCTTATATTGTAAAGGTGTATATTTGCACAATTTTGTTACATCTTTACGCAAAAACTACTGGAATTTCCCGAAAAAATCAGCCAAGTGCGAGGTGAACTCGCGCACGAAGTGTTCCATACTATTTATGAGCAAAAATAGGCAAAAAATGCATTTTTGTACGGGAGCATTTGCCTTAAATATTCATTTTATTTTATTTTTAATATTGACTAGCTGTTGCCCGTGACTTCGTCTGCGTCAGCAAAATATGATAAACAAAGATAATAAAAAAGAGAATAAAAATCCCCTTTTTGAGGTTCATTTATAAAAAGAGTAAAATAATATATCCTCCTCCTTTTCGGAAGTCGGTTAAGAAGTAGCCTAAGTTATTCCTTACTGCATCAGCTATGTACCTAAAAAAGTCCCGTCAAAATCGCTCCAGCCATTTCAGAGATTAGCCGGAACAAACAGACAGACATACAGACAAATATTGTAAAAAATGTTGTTTTGGTGTCTGTACCCTATAAACATTCATATGCATTTAGTAAAAAACGGTTCTTTCAATATTACAAACAGACACTCCAATTTTATTTATATGTATATATGTATGTATAGATTATGAAAGTACTATTAATTATTTTAAAAATAAATATTTTAAGTTCCTACGTGTAGCCATAGTTCATACAAAGCAAAAAACCAAAAAAAATCACGTTTGTTGTATGAGAGCCCCTCTTAAATACAAAATTTATTTTATTTTTAGTATTTGTTGTTATAGCGGCAAAGCAAATATGTGTATGATATTGTTACGTGCTAGGGTTCGAGGATTTGGAGAGAAAGACCTGGTGACTCTCTTGAAGACTTTATTAACACTGCACTAAACACTAGGTCACAACACTTAGCACTAAGTACAAACACAAATCACTTGTTGTCACTCACTAAGCACTATCACTGTCCTAGGTCGTAGCCAAGTCGCAGGTTTCACTGGTTCACTCACTATTGATCACTCCGAACTCGCCTCGATGATAGCTCGAAAGGAACTGACTGGCCGGGCCCGCCTGCGGCTCTTTTTATATGGCGAGACGAATTCCAGAAATTTCCCGATTCACGCAAACAAGTAAACAACCGTGGGAAATTTCTAGGAGGCCCGGGAATGTACCACAATAAAACTGCCGTCCCTGCGATAAGTGCAGTAAGTTGAATTTAATTTAGACCTTATGTACTCAGTCATAAGGTCTAAATTCAAACACGCTAACAAATAAAGGGTAAACACGTAAACAAACACTGGACCTTCCCAGAAGGTTCGAGTATGTACTTGCGCACCACGTGTCCGTATACCATGTACCGTAACACTACTCCCCTCTTAGAGATGCTCGTCCCGAGCATCATTGTTACTGCCATGGTAACGCGCCAGACGGTCTATGTGTACCACTTTGAATGTCCCTCTTGGTTGCTTTTGAATCCTGTAAGTCACGTCATTCAATCGGGTAACCACTTTGTATGGGCCGTCCCACTTGGTCTGCAACTTTGGAGATTTGCCTTTTCGGCGAGTTGGGTTATGCAGCCACACCAGTGACCCTTCTTCGAAGCCGCTTGTATTCGATCTCCGGTCGTATCTGGTCTTCATGTTCTCACTTGACTGTAACCCATTTTCCCGAACCATGGCGTGTATATAACGCATCTTTTCCCTTAAATCGCAGACAGAATCTGGTACGGTCTTTGGTTCTTCCGGTGATCCTCCTGTCAAAAGGTCTACTGGTACTCGTAGTTCTCTACCGTAATTGACATACGCCGGGGTAGCTTTTATGCTCTCATGCTCGGCGGTACGGTACGACAGAAGGAAGAGTGGTATATACTTGTCCCAGTCCTTTTGTTTGTCATCTACCAATTTCGCCAAATGCCTCTCAAGGGTCTGGTTAAATCTCTCAACCATTCCATCAGACTGTGGATGGTACGCGGTGGTCCTCGTTTTATGCATTCCCAAAATTCTGCACACTTCCTGGAAGACCTGCGATTCGAAATTCCTGCCCTGATCGGAATGGATTTCTAGAGGCACACCAAAGCGAGATATTACTTCTTCGACTAGCTTAGAAGCAACTGTTGTAGCTTCCTGGTTTGGTATGGCGAACACTTCGGGCCATTTGGTGAAGTAATCCATGACAACCATGAAATACTTGTTTCCTGATTCCGTTACAGGAAATGGCCCAGCTACGTCAACTGCGATTCGTTCCCACGGTGCGCCAACGTTATACAAGCGCAGGCTCCCACGGCTCCTTGTCAGTGGTCCCTTCACTGCAGCGCAAGTAGTGCATTTGCGGCACCAATCCTGTACATCATCTCGACAATGCAACCAGTAGAATCGTTCTCGCACTTTCGTTAACGTCCTCTTTACTCCTAGATGACCTCCTGATACGCCATCATGCATTTCACGGAGAACATCCGGTACTCTCGTTCTTGGGACAACTATCTGAAGATGGAACTCTCTGCCGTTGGTCTTCTCCCATTTCCGGTAAAGTATTCCGTTTTGAAGAATCAGACTGTCCCATTGCGCCCAGTACGCCTTAGTGACAGCGCCAGTGGGTGCAACCTCACTCCAGATTGGCTTTACGTCATCCCGTTTCTTCCATGTGATGATGTGTCGAAGGTCGTCATCTCTTTCTTGAGCCTCTCTCATACCATCATTCTCCCATGGACCCAAAGGACTTGTTTTCGTTAACTTTAATGTTACTTCATTAGATTCCTACTTAACACAATGTTTGCAGTCTTCTGAACACGGCCTTCGTGAGAGTGCGTCGGCATTCCCATGCGACTTTCCGCTGCGGTGTTCCGTCTTGAAGTCATACTCCTGGAGTTGTTCTATCCATCGAGCTACTTGGCCTTCTGGGTTCTTGAATTGTAGTAGCCACTTCAAGGCTGCGTGATCAGTTCGCAGTAGAAACTGTCTGCCGATGAGATACTTGCTGAAATGTTGTAGCGTCTTTACGACAGCCAAGAGTTCTCTTCTTGTCACACAGTAGTTTCTCTCTGGCTTAGATAAAGATTTGCTGAAATATGCAATTACAACTTCTCTTTCACCCTGTTTTTGAGATAACACCCCTCCAATGGCCGTGTTGCTTGCGTCCGTGTCGACTATAAACTGACCTTCAGGTTGTGGATACCCCAGGATTGGTGTTTCACACAGATGTTTCTTTAGTTTCTGAAAAGAATCTTCGGAAGTCTCGTCCCAAATAAACTGTCGTTTATCTTCTGTCAGCCGATGTAATGGCTTGGCTATCTCTGAGAATCCCTTAACAAAACGCCTGTAGTAGGAGCATAGGCCGAGAAATGCCCGCACTTCGGTTTTGTTCTTAGGGGTTGGCCAATTTTGGACTGCTTCTAGTTTCTCCGGGTCCGTCTGAATTCCATCACTGGAGATAACATGGCCGAGATAGTTCACCTTACTCCTGAATAAACGACACTTTTTCGGATTCAACTTTAATTTGGCTCCCTCTATTTTGGCGAAAACTCGTTCTAAGTTTCGCAAATGGTCTTCGAAGTCGCGGCCAACAATGATGACGTCGTCCAAGTAGACTAAGCAAGCCTCTCCAACTAAGCCTGCCAGTACACACTCCATGAGTCGCTCAAATGTGGCAGGTGCGTTGCACAATCCAAAGGGCATGACGTTAAACTGCCATAAACCTTTACCGGTGGAGAAAGCTGTCTTCTCTTTGTCTTTTGGATGAATTTCCACCTGCCAGTATCCAGATTTCAGGTCCAGGGTCGAGAACCATTTCATGCCACTCAAGGTATCCAGAGTGTCGTCAATTCGAGGTAATGGATAACTGTCCTTCTTGGTGACATCATTGAGACGTCTGTAGTCCACACAAAATCTTGTACTGCCATCTTTCTTCTTCACTAATACAACCGGTGAGCACCACGGACTTGCAGACGGTTCAATGATCTTATGCCTTCTCATGTCCTCCAAAAGGCCTTCAACTTCTTTTTCCTTTGCAATGGGTATCCGTCTTGCTCGTTGACGAATTGGGTTCTCGCTTCCGGTATCTATCCTGTGCTGAACCATCGACGTTCTTCCAAGGTCGCCTTCCTGACTGGAGAAGATATTCGCGTGGCGTTGTAAAAACTTCTTAGCTTTCATGCCCTGCGAATAAGTCAGATTACTCTTGCAGTCATCGAGTAGTTCAGTCACTATTCCATAGTTGCTGGTGTTTGCTGAGTCTGAGCCTGTGATCGAACTACACTTTCTCATCCAGACAACTTCCTCGCACTTTCCAATGACGTCACCTTTGTTCAAGCAGATCTCGCGATCAGCAAGATTCAAAACCCTGACCACAGCGTTACTGCTTCCACTAACAAGGGTTCTCGCCGTCATCAGTTTTTGCGCTGATGTCTTGGTAGGTGTGTCTTCGATCAACACGCATCTATTCAACTTCTTCTTTCCAGCTGGCGGTAGTTTCACCAGCACCCGAGCTTCCGCACGTCCAGGTATTATGACTTTCTTTACACATTCAACTTTCCCGCAGGCGCCTCCAAGGATGAAAATTTCTTCTTCACCACACTTGAAAACTCCGTCAGCGACATTAATTCTGCAGTTGTGCTTCTTCATGAAATCCAAACCCAAGATGCAATCATCCATAATCTCAGCCACGATAACGTCATGAGGGTATGAGGACTCCCCCACATTAATCGTAACTGACATTTCTCCCAGGACGGGTATTGGCTGACCGGAGGCGGTAAGAAGCCGACAGTTAATTCTCCTCTTGTGCCTCCTTGCGGCTTTTATCAAATTTGGGTTCACTATTGTTCTAGAGGCTCCTGTGTCTAGAGTCATTTTGCAGTCCATCCCGTTAATAGTCCCCTGAATCACCAGACTATTCCCGCTACTTGCTTGGGAGACAACCGTTATTGGGGCTTCCTCCGTGTCAGCCAGCACTCGCCCCTTAGTCCTGGCTTTTATTCGTTTCCCTGATCCCGGGCAGGGAACGAGGCCCCTTGCTTTTGCAGCTCCTCCATTTGTTCCAAACGTTCCTCGAGCATTTTCATCCTTGCCATTTGGGTCTCTTTTCTGCGGGCAGTTAAGCTGAAGATGGCCCCTCTCGCCGCACTTGTAGCACATGGCTCCAGAACTTCTCTTCGTAGGAGCCTTAACCTCCTTGACTTCCTCAGAGACCTCGCGGATCTTATATGTCTGCCGTATGTCACGCCGAACAGCCTCGACCTCTAAAGCATGCGCCAATGCTTCCTTAAGCGAGGTGTGGTGACGTAGCCTCACTGCAGCTCTGACCTCTAGGTCCCTGATTCCGTCGACAAATGCTTGCACAATGTTCGTGTTCTTGACCAGTTTTTCTATTTCCAACGCCCATTGTTGTAGTCCTTCTCCTGGGCGTTGGACTCTGTCACGCAGTTGGGCACGGAACACGTGCTCCAGGTGTCGCTCCCCGTATCTGGATTCAAGTGCCTCCATCAGGTCTTTAAACCCATTTCCTGTATGCGCTTCTAGGACCGACAAAGCTTGCCCTCTGAGCGCAACTGTGAGAGCGGTCAGGCATTGTTCATCATTCCATCCGTTGGCAGAAGCAACCGTCTGGAATTGCTGACGATAAGCGTTCCAAGAAGTAGTACCGTCGTATGGTGGCACTTTAACTCTTGGTCCTTGTACCACTACGGAAGTTCCACTAGGCGTCGCGATTCCTGTGATTTCCACGCGCACTTTCCACTTCTGTAATTCTGTGAGGCCGGTTTTCACATTTTCCATATCCACTCCTAACCCCGTAACTCGTTCGTCCATTACGTCTACATCTTTTCGAAGCTTAAACACCGTGTCACTGACATCCTTTATAGCTCCAAGCGCTTTTTCTTGGAGGTCTTTTTGTTGCTCTTGTGATTCTCGAATCGCTCTGATTTCAGCACCGAGCTTGCGTTCTTGTGACTCTTGTAAAGCGCCGAGCTTACGGTCTTGTGACTCTTGTAAAGCGCCGAGCTTGCGGTCTTGTGCCTCTCGAATCGCTCTGATTTCAGCCCTTTGCAGCTCCATTAATTCAATTAAACTTTCTAAATGAAGGGCCACTTGGGGGGCTGTAGGAGCTACGGGTGGGGCCTGGTGGGCGGGGCCAGTGGGCGTGGTCTGAGTGGGCGTGGCCTGGTGGGCGGAGTCAGTAGGCGTGGCCATGCCCAAAGTGGGCGGAGCCAGAGGGGCGTGACCAGTGGGCGTGTCCCGGTGGGCGGAGCCAGTGGGCGTGGCTTCATCCAAAGTGGGCAGATCCTGGTGGGCGTGGCCAGTGGGCGGAGCCATGTGGGCGGGGCCAGTGGGTGGTGCCTGTCCCTCAGTGGGCGGAGCTTGGTCCCCAGTGGGTGTGGCCTCCGCAACTCCTCTCTCGGAGTCAATGGCAGCAGCTCGCTGCGCCCTTGTCCTGACACTCCCCTTGAAGTCCTCTCTTGGAGTCAATGGCATCTCCAAATCGCACTTCTGACACCAGTTGTTACGTGCTAGGGTTCGAGGATTTGGAGAAAAAGACCTGGTGACTCTCTTGAAGACTTTATTAACACTGCACTAAACACTAGGTCACAACACTTAGCACTAAGTACAAACACAAATCACTTGTTGTCACTCACTAAGCACTATCACTGTCCTAGGTCGTAGCCAAGTCGCAGGTTTCACTGGTTCACTCACTATTGATCACTCCGAACTCGCCTCGATGATAGCTCGAAAGGAACTGACTGGCCGGGCCCGCCTGCGGCTCTTTTTATATGGCGAGACGAATTCCAGAAATTTCCCGATTCACGCAAACAAGTAAACAACCGTGGGAAATTTCTAGGAGGCCCGGGAATGTACCACAATAAAACTGCCGTCCCTGCGATAAGTGCAGTAAGTTGAATTTAATTTAGACCTTATGTACTCAGTCATAAGGTCTAAATTCAAACACGCTAACAAATAAAGGGTAAACACGTAAACAAACACTGGACCTTCCCAGAAGGTTCGAGTATGTACTTGCGCACCACGTGTCCGTATACCATGTACCGTAACAATATAATAAAAATCTTAAATATATGTAAGTATAGTATAAAAGTATTAAATATATTTCCGTTGTCTGGTAACCTGTAACACAAGTCCATCAGGTACTTACCACGGGGCCAGACTGAAGTGGTGTGAAGCATCCATAGATATTATTATTATTAAAAAGTATAGTTCCGTGGAATGCTCGTATAATGAGTTATAAAGATTTTGCTGTTAAAATGTTACTAGCTGATCTATGATCACTTCGATACCCGAAAATTGAAAATCATTATCGATATTTTATATAGCCACCCACAGACCAAGATATCCGGCATACCCGATCTATTTGGATAAAATTTGGCACAAATAGTTGGCTGGATATAGGTTGTCCGGGGAATCCCCGCGGAGTTCAGACGCTTTGTTTACTCACAAAAAACTGTTGAATTCCGATTCAATACTTTATCTATAGACTCTGGGGAACGCATGTCACAGATAGAGAGAATAGCAGGGGAAAGAGTATTATGTCTACCTCGTACTAATAAATATATCCACACGTTTTTATCCTTGTCTGTCAGACTTTTGTGTATTATGTATAAGCTGATCTCTTTATTAGTAACTAGCGACCCACCCCGGCTTCACATGTCACTCACTGAAAAAATTATTAAAATCGATTCAGTAGTTTTGTATTACGACCCATGGCCACCATTAATGGCCGCGCAAAAGCTAAGTCCCGCAATTTTAAAATCTGTAATATCTTCGAAAATATTAATTTAAATCAAATGCTGTAAAGGGCCATATTATACAGGGTGTAACAAAAAATAAATGATAATACTTTAGGGTGTGTACGTGTTCCTTGTAGAGAGTTCACTGTGAAAGTAGCAGCGATGAAAGACCAAAATTTTTTTTCACTTTTGTATGGGGAAATTCGTGACGCTCGAGCCCTTGCCCATACAATTATAAAAAAATTCGTCTTTCAGAGCTGCTACTTTCACAGTGAACTCTCTACAAGGAACATGTACACACCCTAAAGTGTTATCACTTATTTTTGTTACACACTGTAGAATCTATAATATTAAATCAACAATGTATTTAAATAAGTAGACCGTTTCATTGTGTACAATACTTAGTACATTATTTTGCTAAATCTCTCTTTAATTATTCTGTCTATTAAAGAAAACCGCATCAAAATCAGTTTTAAAGATTAAAGGGAACAAAGGGACATGAGGACAGAAAAAGCGACTTTGTTTATACTATGTAGTGATAATAAAAAGGGAAAGGATTTTTTAATGTACGGTTCTTGCAAGATTTCATTTTACGTGCACGAAGTCGTGAGAAACATTTAGTTATATATGGACGCTGTTAAGCATTAGTGTCCTAACCCACAATTTTCTTTGTTGTTAAATTTTGAATGCAATCTTGTTCTAAATCATCTAAAGAACATAACTGCATTCATAACTCAATACGTAATTTTTTGTGGGTTAGTACACGAATGCTTAACAGCGTCCAATTATAATGTAAGTGTACCACTTTGTAAAAACCATCAAAAACGTACGATTACACATAATATCATTACACATAGATCCTACAAAATAAACCGTTACAACGGTAACTTTTACAAATCCATTGTAAAATTCAAATAATTATGAAAAATTCCATATTCAGTTCGTTATTCGACACTCAAACATCGATAACTAGAACAACACTAGTCGTTTTCCGCCAGTTGCCGCATGAAATTGGTTCACATTAATTAAATGAAAATAAACTAACGAACGCAATTGGATTACATCTTGCGCGCACTCAGATGCCAATTTGTCGGATTTTTACGGTGCTATATTTTGAAATCAATCATCGCAGGCAATTACTAGGTGTAGCTAGTGATGTTACGTATGTAGATTGTTGGTGCAAGTATCGATAAAAATATCGTGATTTGTAGAGTGAAAATGCTTTTTACCATTACCAGACAACCTTACATTTGGAGAGTTTGCACAAAAAAAGGAAATATTGAATGTCCATTGCATTATTTTCAAGCAATCTCTTTTTTCCTGTTTAGAAAATATGAAAGAATACTCGGCCCTATATTTTTAAATTACTTATGTATATTTTTACGGAGGTTGTTAACAATATTCTTGCGTTGGAATTAGGTCGGTTTTTTATTTAGACAATGCTGATCATATTTTTGTCTGACGAAAAAAAAAAAACAATGCGTCAGCACAAAGATCTATCTTACACGAATCATTATAACTATGAGCCTAAACTGCCTCACTGCTAGGCAAAGGCCACCGCTGGCCAGCCTGGCTGGTATGCCTCCAGCTCATCACGCCATCTTTTTCTAGGCCGGCCTCGGCAGCGGCGTCCGTTTTCAGGTGCCCACTCTGTTGAGATCCTTGCCCAGCGGTCGGAATGCATACGGCCAACGTGACCCGCCCAATCCCACTTTAGCTTGCCAGCCTTGACATCTACATCCTTGATATCTGTTTTGGAGCACAGTGTGGTGTTCCTTATTTTGTCCAGAAGTTAAACTCCTAACATACTGCGCTCCATTGCTCTTTGGCAAACCCCGAGTTGGGACTTTTGTGAATCGTTCAATGACCAATTTTGTGCACCGTAGGTTAGGACAGGCAGAATGCACAATATGTCGACGAGTCTGCGCTTCAGGGAGATCGGTAAATTTCCCTTCATCAGCGTCTTCATGGATTAGTAGCTCTTCCAGGCATTTTCGATTCGACGATCGACTTCCTTCTCGTAGGTGTATGAATCATAATAATTTGGAAAAAAAAAAAACATAAAACGTAGTAGAATTTTAAGAACTTCTTCACAACAGACATCTGGCCATCAGAGTTGCTGTAAAAACATACATATATTTTATATTTATCGATATCGATAAATCACGTCTATTGTTTCAACAGCTCCTCCCTATGTCTGCTTACACGGCTCGCACGGCAAACACACTCCCGTTATTACGCGGTCGGTGCGAGCCACACAACAACGCTTTATTACCACCGCCGTATTTCGTGCGTTCACTAAAGGAGTAAGCACACTGAGGCGGGCCGTGCCGGGACTCAGCGTGCCGGGGCTCATCGCAAAAATCCGCCTCCATACAATTTGTATGGAAGCGGATGCGCGTATCGCACACTGTGTCAGGGCGCAGCGGATTTCGGCACGGCCCGTCTCAGTGTGCTCACTCCTTTAAACTCAAAAGGTCGACTAGCCGTGAACAAAAAGACATTATACAAAAAGGTTGCACGCCCCTAAAACAAGCAAAGGCTTAGACAGTCATGTTTTCTTGCGAAAAAATTCAATAATGAAGGCAGCAGTTTAGAGAGAGACGTGACTGACTTTATTACTCACTCATGGTCGGTTTTCGACAGTGCCGGTCTTAGCACTACCAGCGTTGCTCCGCCCTATCGCCGCTACAGGTTTTTGAGTTACATAATATTTTATCATTTAAATTTTTAGCACGACAGCGTTCTCCGCTGCCTTTTCTAGAGGACCTATTAGACAGAGAGCGATCAGGCGGTCAAGCGTTCAAGCGGTCAGTTTTGCGTTCTTTGTGTACTACATTACGTTATATAGATATACTCATATAGGGAGCGTTCTGACCGCGTCAGAATTACTCCTGTGTGACTGACCACTCGAACGTGAAATAAGAACACAAAACGCTCGAACACATGACCGCTCTCTGTCTGATAGGTCCGGTTGTCACAACATGTCCACAACATAAAAAAATGTCGGTCAAAAAATAACAAAATGAACGTTTGTTTCTCAGGATTTCCAGGAGATTCTAGTTCACTCGGAAACGTGAAACGTCGCAGGATAAAGCCAGTATATTTAAAACTGTTTTATCTGTTTGGCATACAATTTTATACTTATCATTTTATAATAAAATTTACGACCAGAATAGAGCATTTCGAGGTATTAAAATATTATAATCCTGTTATATTATGATGGTTGGGCATCAAAGATAACCAAAAATATTATAATTGGATTACAAAATTTATTAATTATTTATATTTAGCCATGTTGTATCTGAATTAAGTAAAGCTGCAAAAAAAAAAATATTATTAAACTAATTCAAGCAAAATAACGTTTTATGCTTCAAAAAATATAATTTAACTAGAGGTTTGCCAGCAACATTGCTGAAAGTTTATCGTCCGAGAACCGTACATTTTTAGGGATATATTATGTTGTTAATTTTATTATTAAATATTAAAGTACTCTAAGTACTCTGAGTTTTCTGAAAATTTCATGTGTCTACATGTTGCCATTAAAATGAAGAGACAAAAAAGCCACAAAAATGACGTTTGTTGTATGGGAGCCCCCCCTTAAATATTTACTTTATTTTATTTTTAGTATTTGTCGTTATAGCGGCACCAGAAATACATAGACTGTAAAAATTTCAGAAGTCTAGCTACAGTGGTTCTTGAGATACAGCCTAGAAACAGATAGACAGACAGACGGACAGACATTGAAGTATCAGTAATAGGGTCCCGTTTTTACCCTTTAGGTACATAACTTTAAAAATGACTAATATAATATTTATTACTAATATTTATTAATACCTCATTTGTTCAAATCGTGCCAGTAAGCAAACGAGGGCTTATTCAAACATATACACACTGATAGAATCATTGAAACCTCCTTTAAGTTTCCCAGTAGTCGGGTAAAACAGAATCCTAACTCCAAACTCGCAACGATACAAAATAGTTATTTCGTAGCACTACTACGTCGTAGAGGCTCTACGAGAACACAAAAAGTATTTTTTATTTCTTTATTACTGATTATAACAGTTTTTATCGATTAATATTAATGAAATAAATAACGTTTTTACCTAGCGCAGGTTCCACTATTATAATGCTTGGACGTTGATGTATGGATCATCAGTTTTCTTCAGACAGTCAGGTGATCAGCCTACAAGACGTAACCTAACTTGGAAACAGTTTTATACGTGGGAGAGCCATGCTTCGGCACGAATGGGCCGGTTCGACCGGAGAAATACCACGTTCTCACAGAAAACCGGCGTGAAACAGCGCTTGCGCTATGTTTCACCGAGTGAGTGAGTTTACCGGAGGCCCAATCCCCTATCCTATTTCCTTCCCTACCCGCCCCTATTCCCTTCCCTTCCCATCCCTACCCTCCCCTATTACCCTATTCCCTCTTAAAAGGCCGGCAACGCACCTGCAGCTCTTCTGATGCTGCGAGTGTCCATGGGCGACGGAAGTTGCTTTCCATCAGGTGACCCGTTTGCTCGTTTGCCCCCTTATTTCATTAAAAAAAAAATTAGATTTCCAACGCCAGAATCGAACCCATTATTATCTAAGAGACAAGAGCCACGCGCTGAATGTGAATGGAATCGATTGCTATTAGTTAAAATAAACAATAGGAATTATATCGTAACTCGGCTACATCGCTGTAGTAACATACTAGGTGAAAACACGCGAGTGTCAGTTACAAAGTGTTTCACTGCATAAACAGTAGTTTCGTCCGTAACAGCCTGTTTGAGGTGATAAAATATATAGCGGCAGATAAATCTAACACTAAAAATACTAACCAACATACCCTGGCGAGATACGGGGTAAGCGGAGACCAATTTAAATGATAAAAACGCGACCGTCAAATGTTTACGCTGCCCACTACTTGGGGGTGAATCTCAACATTGGACCTTCAGGTTTAGAGGATAAGGTGTTGTTTCGCGGTTCGGGGGTGAAATCTCGCTTATCCGTTATCAGGGGATCTGAGCCGTGAGTAATGAGGGACATTTGGGTGATGGGCCCGGCTACGATGGCTGAAACACATTCTATTACGGCATTCAGTTTTCGTTCGTGTCACTTTTCTGTTACACCGCCGGCTAGGCGTTTCGGTCAGACGCTATTTTTTGGCGAGGAGAAACGCAATATTTTAATATAATAGCTCCCCACACCGGTTTCATTGAAACCAGGCCAGCTACGCAGGAGTAATTTTATAGTGCCCAAGTATGTGCGCAGTACACAAGAGCACTCTCTATTCCTTTACTCTCATAGCGTTAGAAATATGTTACTTCTAAGTTTGGTTAGGACAATGCAGGTACATCACCTGATTGTCTGACAAGTAAGATGATCCATGCGTCGGATGGGCATGTAAAAAGTCGGTCCTGCGCCTGATCTCTCGCCAGTCGTGTCGGTCTTCCGTCCCACTGGGTTATGAGAGTAAAAGGAATGGAGAGTGCTCTTGTGTACTGCGCACACACTTGGGCACTATAAAATCACTCCTGGGTAACTGGTCTGGTTTCAATAAGGGGTTTAAAGGGGTATATTATAAACAAGTAAGAGCTGGGATGGGAATGTACATCTAAACATATATAAACTGACGTAGAATACGTACTATTACTGGATTTCGGATACAGATCAGTAGCTATAAAAAACATTTAACAATCCAGTTTAGCGCTTACCTGGCTGTTACTATATCATCTTGTAATATAAACCACCACTTTCATAAAATCTCTTACCAGATATTGTTTGCAATTTTGCTGTGCAGCAATTCCTTGATCGCACAAGAATCCTTCATTTTGAGAGTTTCAAAGGCAAATGGCAAAAAAAATCTACATTCGTCATGTCTTGCTATCTGTCCGTCTGTATGTCACATACATTTCTTTACGAAATTATAAGAGCTACATTGTTAAAACTTGTTAAAAAATGTATTTATGTGAACCGCATTAAAATTTTAAAACAAAAACAGAAAAAAAAAACATCCACGTTTAGGGGTTCCTCATTTCTTGAACTGAAACATACCATAGTTTACGCAGATTGCGGAATCAAAACAATAGCCCCATGAATCTTTTCTCTTCCGTTGACTCAAGTATCGGTTCTAAATGTTATATCACTTCGCACCGCATGTCAATTGATGATTTACGAGGGTATACTCAGATTCCTTTTAATATTTTTATGGCGGACTCTCCGCGAGATATCATCACTATAAACGCCAGTTATTGGCCTCTCACGTCGTATAATGCATATTTCAGGAAAGGTTTGATGATGGGATAAATGGGATGAAAAACACATTGTTTATTTTGTACTATTTAAAATGTACTATCTGAGAAATTGATTCATATTATGCAGGTGGTGGGCCTACGTAATTTGGTCGCATCATGTAAAACCTACGAATAATAAAAACTAAGGAAAAGTAACTCCGTCAAAAAACATGTTCTACAATACTTGTCAAAAATGTGTAACAGCTACAGTAATGTACACATTTTAAATACATTTGCAATATTTAAGTGGCCTTGAGCGGTACTAGGCTGACGTTACATGACAGTTCGAAAGGTACCAAAAAAAACTGTAATAGTATGGGAGTTACGCTTCCTTAGTTTTTATTATTCGAAGTGTAAAACCCATCAAACAGATCACGAAATTAAATTGGCATATCTCTCCAAATTGAAATAGGTCCACCATCTGCCTATGAATTAATTTTTTTGATAGTACCATCAAATAAACTCATTAACAGGTGAACCTACATCATTTGGTCGGGCTATGTCTATTCAATGTGATCTGTTGGTTAGGTTTATTCATGACTCGACCAAATTCCGTACCTATGAATAAAATACGAACACCCTTACTATCCGAAGGTACTCTTATAGTACCTTCGTATAGTACCTATGGGTATTCGTACATTGGTATACTTCCTAGTCCTCCTATTTTCTTGAGTATAATTTCTTTGCGTATCCCTTCAGCTCGCTGAGATCATTGACGACCTCTGTGGCTCAGTGGTGAGCGCGTTGGTAGCTCAAGCCGGGGGTCGCGGGTTCGAATCCCGCCGACGGAACAAAAAGTTTTCAATGTTCCCGGGTCTGAATGTGTATTAAATATGTGTATGATATAATAAAAATCTTAAATATATGTATAGTATAAAAGTATTAAATATATTTCCGTTGTCTGGTACCTGTAACACAAGTCCTTTAGGTACTTAGCACAGGGCCAGACTGACGTGGTGTGAAGCGTCCATAGATATTATTATTATTATATTATATTATTATCATAATATTATAGAAAGAAGGATTCGCCAGAATCGACAGCGGTATACAATCACGAGGTTGTACCGTTGTATACCGCTGTCGATTCTGGCGATCCAGGAGGTAGAGTTACGGAAATGTGTGGTGATAAGGCCTGCAACACCGTTGCGTCAAAGTTCGTTTGTCGCACGGGAACCGTACATATTTTTTCCGGGATTCAAAGTATATCTATACCAAATGTTAGTAAATTCGGTTCAGCAGTTTGGACATGAAAGGTAACAGGCAGACAGAAACACATCACATTTATAATATCAGCATGGATACATTTTCAGAAAACACTCTAGCGTCGGTTAAAATGCACACAAATTAACGCATTCGTAAACAAAAAGAAAATCAGTTTATTCGCTTAATCGAAAACAAAAATGTAACGACGTAATTAAAACAATGGGGAATCGCGGAGTCGATATTTAAATGGCCGGCCGGTATTGTGTGCTTTAAATAAACCCGTCTGATTCAGTTGCCGCTGATTTCGGCAACTTTAAAACGTGTTAATATCTACAAATAAAAAATACGTGGGAGAGCCATGCTTCGGCACGAATGGGCCGGCTCGACCGGATAAATACCACGTTCTCACAGAAAACCGGCGTGAAACAGCGCTTGCGCTGTGTTTCGCCGAGTGAGTGAGTTTACCGGAGGCCCAATCCCCTAACCCCTACCCTATTCCCTTCCCTACCCTCAACTATTCCCTTCCCTTCCCTTCCCTACCCTCCCCTATTACCCTATTCCCTCTTAAAAGGTCGGCAACGCACTTGCAGCTCTTCTGATGCTGCGAGTGTCCATGGGCGATGGAAGTTGCTTTCCATCAGGTGACCCGTTTGCTCGTTTGCCCCCTTATTTCATAAAAAAAAAAAGTGCCGCACCTGGGCACTGCCGCTGCATAGCATTTTTTATCAACTTCTGCAATTATAATTCGCGTTTATCTAGTCGAGCGCCCGTGGCCTAATGGGTAGACGTTCGGTTCGCACTCCTAGAGGGTGCAGGTTTGAACCCGGGTGGAGGCGTGTACCTATGAGACATTTTCTTATCAAGTGCATAATACGGACGCTCGTACGGTGAAGGAAAACATCGTGAGGAAACCCGCAATAGTTGGTCCCAGACGTATTGACTAGTTCTTTCCTCTGGACTAGGCCGACTATGATGCGAGAATGCCGTATTCGCTTGGGCAACCATACGGACATTTAAAATCTTAAGTACTGTATCATCCACAATGGAACGTCGCACCAACATTCAAAGCGTTGCGGCAACACCGGTCCGCTGTGCCGGTGCGGCACCACACCCCGAGCTACACCGAACCGATGTCTCCCAAACTGAAACGACGTTAGACGAATGTTAGATGTTTTCGTTACGCAGTTACTTGATTCGGTTGCCGCGCTAAAAGCTGTGCGATAGCTCCATAAATCTTCTATCCGGGTGTGTGATTGAAGTTTGAACGTGTTTTAGTGCGTTCGAATAGGCTCGAAAGTGCTTTAGAATTTTCATTTACAAAATTAGGTCAATTAAATAACATTTTTCAATTTACTGTATGGTCCAGATTGTAACGACTTATTTCAAAAGTAATTATGTATTTAAAATTCAAAAACAAGCCGTAGATGTTGTCTTGTACACGACATGAGACTAAAGGTCCCATACACGGGACAATTTGTCGTTTCGATCGATCGTCAAGAAAATCAAGAAAATGGGAGAGCCATGCTTCGGCACGAATGGGCCGGCTCGACCGGAGAAATACCACGTTCTCACAGAAAACCGGCGTGAAACAGCGCTTACGCTGTGTTTCGCCGAGTGAGTGAGTTTACCGGAGGTCCAATTCCCTTCCCTATCCTCCCCTATTCTCTTCCCTTCCCATCCCTACCCTCCCCTATTACCCTATTCCCTCTTAAAAGGCCGGCAACGCACCTGCAGCTCTTCTGATGCTGCGAGTGTCCATGGGCGACGTAAGTTGCTTTCCATCAGGTGACCCGTTTGCTCGTTTGCCCCCTTGTTTCATAAAAAAAAAAAAAACGTCCAATCGATCTTTTGAACGTAAAATCGTTTGTGATATTGCCACACACGTACAATTTGTCGTTCGATTTTAACATCGAGGAGATAAATCGTTACGATAATTGTCCTGTGTATTACCACCTTAAGCACTACATACAAGACGTGTATGTAATGTTAGTGCTTAGATATACTTGAAGGAAGCGAGATGGATGATAATATGAATCCCATAAGGATATGATGTTCATCTTATTTATATGCTAAGGCGTATAGAAATAAAATGTATTCATAAATATACACGCTATATACATCAGACTAGCTGAATTCGTTGAATCCTTGTTAACTACGCAATGTCCAACTAATAAAAGTATCTTTCCATTTTAGGGTTCCGTACCCAAAGGGTAAAAACGGGACTCTATTACTAAGACTTCGTTGTATGTCCGTCTGTAGGTCACCAGGCTGTAACTCAAGAACGGTTATAGCTAGAGAGTTGAAATTTTCAAAGTTTATCCATAAACCTTGAAAATTTCAACTCTCTAGCTCTCCGTTGCCTCTATAACAACAAATACCAAAAACAAAATAAAATTAATATTTAAGGGGTACATACCCCATAAAACAAACGTGATTTTTTTGGCCTTTTTAGCTTTATATCAATAATAACAACAGGTAGATATTTGAATTTTTCACGTCATAATCTTTATGTATATGTCATCATAAATCTTAATTTTACACTAATATAAATATAAAATAAAAAAAATTAAGTGGGGCTCTCACACAAAAAACACAAATTTTGCCCTAATTTTTCTCTATACGGAACCCTTCGTGCGCGAGTCTGACTCGCACTTAGCCGCAACGGGACGACCGACCGAAATGGATAATTAGCTCACAAACTATCGATACCAGTGACTACCATTACCATCTGGGTAAAAACTTCTTTTGTTGTTTCCCAGCCTGAAGCCATGACCTCCTCAGTCCAGAGCCCAGCTCTAAACCACTGGACGCCGTCACACCGGGTACACGTATCCTCGTTACAAACATCCTCACAATATTTCAAACAATTCGTGAGTGTTGCAGACAACAAGCCCATTTCCGCGGAGCACCCTGCGAGTTAAAACTGAAAACAAAAAGTCCGAGTGATTTCATCGCCCGACTTTTATTACACGCCGTAAATGATTGCACTCTGTCGTCGTAGAAACACTAGGGATGTGGCTGAATGTTGTGTCGATAAAATATTATGGCAAACAATAACAAAGTTGGCGTTTCAATCGTGAATTATTTACCTTTATAGCTAGCCATATTTTATAGCCAGCTGGCAACAAAGATGTAGGCTTTATGCCTGTATTAGCATAAAAACCCACGTCTTGTTTGGAAATATACTTTGAGGACCTCATAAATCATAATCCCCTTAGTATTTCACTTAAAGTGATATCAATTTGGTCAGTAATAGTTCATTAAAAAATACTGCTCTATTTTTGCACCGGGAGCACTGACTTTTTATTTGTCTTAGTTTGACTTTTTGTTTGGCTTAGTTGGGAAAATAATTATTATAGTGAAATTTTTACTTATATTTGGTGAATAAAAGTAACCTGTAGCGACTTTTTTGCAGGTTTGCTTTGTTAGTTTCTACTGAATTAGCCATTTTAACTAAACCAAAAGATGTGATTGAAACCTATATTACCTATATTTTTTTAGGTATTAAACCTGCCTATATTTTAGGTATTAATTACTATTATGCTTATTATAATTTCCATTAAAGTCTGAAGATTTAATGAAAACCACTTCATCGATACCGCCACTTGACGGGACATCCCTACGAAAAGCTTTTCAGCTTAAAACAGCTAGGGAATATAATATCGCATTTCACTATCGAGTGTCCAGTGTTTATTCTTTAACGAGACGTTGTAAGGCGGATCCGGATGTCTCCCCACTCTGGATTAAATATTTAATACCATCATCGTCATCAGCCTGCCCATATATTTTGAAATTGGCTTACCTTTTTAGTTATAAAAAGAATAATACTATGTATGCAGCCGTTATAATTAAACATAATATTGTCCTTGTTGGTAATTCTATATTTTCTTACCTATTAGTCAAAACATTGTTTATTATCTTTAACGTCTTTGTGTGATTCTCTTATTAGTTAGGTATTTTAATTTTATTTTTAATACCTATAGTATTTTGTTGTTTCTTCAAATTGTTTTTTTTTATTCAACTACAAAAAGTAAAGATAGTGGTCGGAAAGTTTCTAAAGCCTTTGCTTACTCGTAGATGTTGATCTAGTTGCTCAGACGATGCTGTAGACTGTAGAGAAAGAAATGTTTTTAGATTGTAATAAAAAAATAATTTACTATTAAATATATTATAAACCTACCAATTATTAATATATTACGAGAGGTCACGAGTCACGACATTTTTGGTAACGATATCCAAAATGACTTACATTGCATTGACAAGATAAAGAGCACCTCTCTGATGCCAAATATGTCGGTCTGCCTGCGTAAAGTAGTTGCGTTCTCTGTATAGGGCGTCTGAAAACCCAGTTATCATGACCAAAAAAAATGATAAGGTAAATGGCTGAGTAAGTTATATTAGGTAAGTACTAATTGTTCTCATATCAGTAGCGTAAAAACTGACCAAATATTCGGTTGCGTTATGAAGCAACGAGCGTTCAAACGTGACTTCGTAACTGTAACCTAAACAACCTTATCCTAACTAAACTTAAACTAACCTAACCCATGAATTGCAACAAAATATTTGGTCAGTTTTGGTGTCACTAAGCTAGCACATACTGATACTTTACACTATGTTGTTTTCAGCCATTTAACTGATCGTTTTTTTTTTGGTCACAATAAGTCACGTTTGAACGCTCGTTGCTTCATAACGCAACCGAATATTTGGTCAGTTTTGGTGCCAATAAGCTAGTACGTACTGACAGTTTACGATTTGTAATTTTCAGCCATTATCATTTTTTTGGTCGCGATAAGTCACGTACTTTGAACGCTCGTTGCTTCATAACGCAACCGAATATTTGGTCAGTTTTTACGCTACTGATATGAGAACAATTAGTACTTACCTGATATAACTTACTCAGCAATTTACCTTATCATTTTTTTTGGTCATGATAACTGGGTTTTCAGACGCCCTATACAGAGAACGCAACTACTTTACGCAGGCAGATCGACATATTCGGCATCAGAGAGTTGCTCTTTATCTTCTCAATCTAAAAAAGTCATTTTGGATATCGTTACCAAAAATGTCGTGACCTAATCTAATACAGAAAATATGATTTTCAAACATTTTATTATTAGTTCACGTTGCACGCCGTTATATCCTCATAACTTTCGCATTTTATATCATCGAGATAAGATATCCAAAGAACGCTTTTACATTAAGACCGGATCTGAGCCCCAGAAGACCGGAGCTTCCTCAAGCTCTAAATAAATAATACGGCACTCTCTAATCTCTCAGGAAGCAAATAAACTGATTATTTGTAATGTGTTTGTTACGACGTTCCGGGAAAAATGGTGTATTCTAGTTTTAAGAAAGTATTTATACTAGACTAGATGTCCCGCGCGGCTTCGCCCGCGTAAATTAGGAATTTTACGGAAACCGTACATTTTCCCATAAAAATAGCTCTTATGTCCCTACTCCCTTCACTTGGTCTACTCTATATATGTGCCAAATATTGCCATAAAAATCGCTCCAGCAGTTCGTAATTTCTAATATTTTCCCCGTTTTTCCCACATTTTCCTGAGTTTCTTCGGTCGTATTGGTCTTAGCGTGATAATATAATATAGCCTATAGTCTTACTCGATAAATTAACTATCTAACACTGAAATAAGTTTTTCAATCGGACCTGTTTCTGAGATTAACGCGTTCAAGCATACATACTCATCATACTAAATAGCAAACAACAACATCATACATGGTATGATATGGTAGTGATGATGATGATGATGAATGTAATTTGCATAGTAGCATATGCTTTCTGTTCTTAAAACAACACCGAAACTCCCAAACTTGTATCTATAAAGAATCAGGAGTTCTCTCAGCACCTTCCGAACCACGGTATACCAGGTATACCTCGATGCAAAATCTTACGTCTTGTTGGTAGCATATGCTTAGAATACTTCTCACGAAACCGAAGTCACCACATGTTACCCTATAAGTTTTGAGGAGTTCCCTCGATTACTTATGGATCCTTCATCAGATCACCACTTTTGTGAATATAATACCAAATTGGGATGATACCCTATATACCAAAAAAAAAATTTTGAAAATCTGTTAATAAACGGCGGAGTAATCCTTGAACATAAGAAAACGAACATAACACCTCCCCCATTTTGAAAGTCGGTTAAAATTGTAGCCTATGTGTTATTCTGATGTATAAGCTATATTATTGTAAAGTTTCATTAAAATCTGTTCAGTAGTTTTTGCGTGAAAGAGTAACAAACATCCAAACATCCACACATCCACACATCCATACATCCATACATCCAAACAAACTTTCGCCTTTATAATATTAGTAGGATAGTGCCCGCAGCTCCGTTGCGCCAAAATTCGTTTATCGTGCAGGAACCGTACATTTTCCGGGATAAAAGGTATCCTATGTCCTTAAACGGGACTCAAATCAAAAATTTGTATCTACATACAAAATTTCAGCAAAATCGGTTCAGTTGTTTGGGCGTGAAGAGGTAAGATACAGATAGACAGACAGACAGACACACTTCCGCTTTATAATATTAGTAAAGATTAGTATGGAAGTATCCAGGAAAGAAATGGACGTGAAGTCTTTATGAAATTGATTGATTTAAAATCGTCTATTACTTTTTTAATAACGCCAAGAAAACACTTCTTTTTTGCGGTGTTGTGCACTTTTTTGATAACAGATGAGGTGTTTTGATGATGATATGGATGACTTTCTCTAGTTACGACTTGTGAACTGTATGAAAATGCATAAGATGGAGCGCTTAAGTGTGTTTTATACACTCTGAAGGCAGAATCTCAAGCCAAGGTTGCTAACAGCAGTGTAGCGATGAACATAAAGAATAAAGTTGAGCATAGCAGCCCCCTTAGACAAAGTATCTTTCGTTAAAAACTTTTTTCGAACATTTCGAAGACTAAAGTCAAATCCCATACATTTTATAATGTTTTTTTTTTTATATGTGATAAGGGGGCAAACGAGCAAACGGGTCACCTGATGGAAAGCAACTTCCGTCGCCCATGGACACTCGCAGCATCAGAAGAGCTGCAGGTGCGTTGCCGGCCTTTTAAGAGGGAATAGGGTAATAGGGGAAGGTAGGGATGGAAAGGAAACGGAATAAGGGAGGGTAGGGAAGGGAATAGGGTAGGGGATTGGGCCTCCGGTAAGGTCAAGCGCTGTTTCCGATCGGTTTTCGTCATCGTTTTTAACGAATGTGACTTTGGCTACGGCCTCAGCTTTGCCTAACATGGGAATTGCGTCTATTGTGGTTGTGGCCTTCCGCGCATTCTAGTCCTTGAACTTAATTGACATTGAAGGAGGGTTTTGGCCAACCGTAGACCAACTTTTATGCGATTATCCTATTAATTGTATTTATCATATTCATTTCATCTGCAATTATAACTAAGGAGCTGGCGAACAAAACCGGACAAGTCCGTCAGAGTGCGAAAGTGTATTTTTTTCGAATCGTCTTCTCTTGACCCATCTGCGTCAACCCCTGTTAATATATTTTCAATCAAAACCGGTTAAAAAGAATTTAAACAGTCCATTTTTAAACAAAACCGGATTAATTCAGTTTCAGTAGTAGTAGTTGATACTAGTTTTTAAGCCACTGTGCAAGTTTTTTTCTCGCGGACTAATCTGGTTCTGTTCGCCAGCTCCTCAACTATAAAATATTTATAAATCAGCTAAGTTAAATTTTACGGCTGAAATAAAGACTACAGTACAACACGGAACATATAACAATGTATCATTTACATTTAAAACTTCCACAAAGGAATTTATTGGCGGGCGCATAATTATGAAAACATCGCTTATCGGAATATCACCATAAGTCCACATGACAAAAACAAGGGCGCGGATTATCGAATATTAATTATTCGGGTCCGGTCCCCGCCATCGCAGATAATTCTCTAATTGACCGGATTATGCAGCTGTTCGTAAATTATATTTACAATTTGCATTGCGTTGCGATTGTAGCGTTGGATCGCGTCATTATTTGAGCTGTATGTACCATCGAGAAAATTGACTCCTAATTCTTAGGCAGTTGACAGACCTACGTCATTTAGTCGGATCATGTCAATTCAATGTTAAGGTGACGCCGCGTTAAAGTAAAAAAACCGTGTTGGATATGTTTTAGATTGCTTGTTCTCTGTAACAGCACAAAAAATGGAAATGGCGTAAGCGACAAAATGGATTTGTCGCGTAATTTAAAAACAATAAATACATTTCATATAAGCTATAGGCTAATTAAAGTATATGCTTGAACCAATCTATGTACAAATTTTGGAAGCTTAAATCACTCTCCTCTGTTGGCAAAATAGGAATCTCTTTTTTTACAGAGGTATTTTTGATTAGTTATTCTGTGTTATAAAAGTTGTCCAATCGTGTTATGCTATGGGTATTTTAAAGACAAAGACATGATAAATACTGACAATGAACTTTAATTTCTTAGCTTTAGTCATTGCTGAGACAAATAGATATCGCTACAGCCAAAATTTATTATTATGAAGGCGTCGCCTTAATTGTGATCTGTCATCGGGGCTTGACGTAATGCGACCAAGCTACGCGGTAGGTCCCCCGTCTGCCTAGGAATCAACTTCTCTGATAGTACATGGCGATTTTTACTATTCAAGAATTACAACTGTACCTCCATGTTGCATTTCAATTCACACTTCAAAGGTTATCAGCCTTTATACAGGGTGTAACAAAATAAAGTGATAATACTTCAGGGTGTGTTTGTGTCGCCGCTGTGAAAGTGGCAGCGTTAAAAGAGCATTTTTTGTGATTTGTATGAGCAAGCGCCCCAGTGCCAGGAGTTTGCCCATACAAAAGAAAAAAAATGCTCTTTCAGCGCTGCTACTTTCACAGTAAACTCTATACATGGGCCACATATACAATCTTAATTATTTTCACGTAGTTTTCTTACACGTTGTTTATACTGGTTGTAACAAAACTAAGCAATAATGGTTACATGACTACAGTCTACTGTTAAAGTAGCAGCGCTAAAAAAACATATTTTTTTTCACTTTTGTATCGGTAAACGACCCAGCTTCACGAATTTCCCCATACAAAAGTTTAAAAAATTGGTCTTTTAGATCAATAAATGTAATATGTATAAAATACGTAGCAATGTACTTAAATTGACTTAACCGCTATAAAAAGATAACACAACTCCATTTTTACGACCAATATAAATAATAATTTAATTTAGAAAACTCTCCAAACAAAATAATTAAATTACAACCATTTTAAAACCCATCACAGTGAGACACAACCCAGGGGACGAAACATCAAACATGTCTAGACAATTGTAATAAATTACAACTTAGATTGTTTTATTACATTTGTTTTATTATTTTTAAAAGAATTTAATCAACTCAATATGCAAGTAATCAGTTACAAAAAACAACGGATTGCAATTATGAAAATTTAAAACTTCTTTGGCAATGTTGTGCTTTTTTAAAGTGGGTATAAAACTTAGGCCCGTATAAATAGTCAGTACTTAAGATGCGACCCGGTCTCAAGACGCGGTTCGGCTCTGTGATTGGTCCAAATTTTGACAGCCAACCAATCACAGAGCCTGAACCGTGTCTTGAGACCGAGATGCATCTTGAGTACTGACTATTTATACGGGCCTTAAACTCCCGTCTGAACGCCAGAGAGAGTTGTAGACCACCACTATGGCATAAAAAAGGAAATAAAATCCCCTCTTTTTTCGACATGGCAAAGAACAAGTGCCTTGCGTTTAGGAGGCGCAAGGCACTTGTTTTCTGTCACCTCTGTCGCGTAGCGTAATACGCATGTACATTTTACGATAAATCCTAACTTTTACCAAGTAAGTTTGCCCTATTCTTTGTCAATTTGAAGGTTATTATTACTTTATTTGATGTTGCCAGGTCAGTTGGCATAAGGGGCGGTTCACAAGTGGCGGAAAAACAGTCTCTTAGTTCCACGATGACGAAAATAGCTCAGCTCAAGTGGTTTAGCCCTTCACAATATAATCTTTTGGCTTTAAATAAATATTCCTGGATGTTTGTGGATTGAAATAAATTAATAATTACGAATGTATACGTGGGAGAGCCATGCTTCGGCACGAATGGGCCGGCTCGACCGGAGAAATACCACGTTCTCACAGAAAACCGGCGTGAAACAGCGCTTGCGCTGTGTTTCGCCGAGTGAGTGAGTTTACCGGAGGCCCAATCCCCTACCCTATTCCCTTCCCTACCCTCCCCTATTCCCTTCCCTTCCCATCCCTACCCTCCCCTATTACCCTATTCCCTCTTAAAAGGCCGGCAACGCACCTGCAGCTCTTCTGAAGCTGCGAGTGTCCATGGGCGACGGAAGTTGCTTTCCATCAGGTGACCCGTTTGCTCGTTTGCCCCCTTATTTCATAAAAAAAAAATGTAAATAAATGAACAAGTATTTAATTATTCACAAAATTATTTTCTACTAGACAATCCTACATACTCACAGATAATATAACGAATCGTATTACGTATTATAATTGACTATTTTGTTACCTCATTACCTAAAATACTGCCAACAACATTTTATTAAAGCAAATATTAAAGCATGCAGTAAAACCATAAAAATAACATTTAACAATGTGTTCCAAAATCCAACACCAGTGTCCGATCCTTTAATGTTATTAAGTACCGTATGGCATAGTTTATTGATAAATTGGCTATCTTTCTCTCTCTCACGGTTGTAAAATGGCAGCCATTTTAGTTTTTCTCGGGCTTTCACACTAATCTAACCAATACTTCTTATGTTAATATCCTTATAATAAAATACCCTATCAAATATTTTATACTTAGGAATTATTGAAACTTAAAGTCAGTAATTTTTTCCAAATAATATTTTTCAATATTCATAACTCCAGAAAGTCACGGATTATGCAAGGAATAAGGATATTCTGTACCCCGATTCTCAATTTCAATCAAACATTAATACCGCTGCGATCTTGTTCGGATCCTATCAAAAAGTAAAAATAGTATTCTAAAATCCAAACAAACGTCACACGACCAATCAAAAGTCTTTTGATATTAATAGTAATACAACTATATTGCTTTAATATTTTATTACAATAGCATATTGTTGTAGTTACATAAAACTATAATGGTCTACTTTTTTACAATAGGGATGATGACAAGGTCAAAGATTAGCGAATTTTGTTATTAAAATAAAGAAATCACGGTAAAAAATAAGTGTTCCCAAAACTTCAGCTTGATAGCATTTGTATTTTTTTTGTTATGCGCTTTCAAAGTTGGATATTCAAGTCGATTTTTTTTTTCAATTAAATTTCTTAATATTTGTATACAATTCGATAACTCATGCAATTAAAAGCAACTTTTGTTATGAAACCACTTTCATAAACGCAATATTTAATATACCTGTCGAACAAAGTTGTCTCCCGATGCGTACAAACTACGAAAGACTGACGTCAGTCTTTCGTAGCACTTTGTATGGAGCGTTTCGGGCAGGTCTTTTTTATGAGATATTTGAACTGTCATATCTTGGTGAATTTTTAAGCTATCAGAGTCATTCCTTCAACGATGATTCTATTTTTTAAGTGTCTTTCAATTACCGATAAGAAAAAAAAATAGTCATCATGCCTATTCGAAACAGGATAAATACTATGCAATTGCATAATATTTATCTATTTATTTAAGGTCAACTATAACCACCACTCAAAAGATCAGAGACTGCTTCGAAACCATGCAAAAGCAGTATTGATGTGAGATTAAAATAACGGAATCAGGGTACAGGTTCGAGAGAAATATTACAAGAAAATCAATTCGACGATAATCCCGACTCGACTAAAGATTTTAATATTTCCGCCCCGCTTGAGGTCAAAGAAATAAAGTAATTTGATCTTAAAAGGTACAAGATTTGTATGGAATAAGACCGGTGAGCGAAATCAGCTACTGGCATTACCGTTGGAGTTTTAAAACTAAAGAAAGTTGACTTTTATAATACTAAAAGGAATGGCACATTGGCAGTCTAAACAGTGTATTTGATGATGATGATGATGGCACCCGAGGCTGGAACCGTACATTTTTTTGGGATAGAAAGTATTCTATGACCTTTCCGGAACTCAAAGTATCTCCATACCCAGCAAAATTGGTTCAGCGGTTTGGGCGTGAAAAGGTAACAAACAGACAGACACACAGATATACTTACGCATTTATAATATTGATATTAATATGGATGTATGTAAGTTTGTGCTCTTAGGGCCAATCCACACGTACCACAACCCGTGTGGTTGTGGTACGTGTGGACCATACCACAACCACACCACGTGATTGGTCCAGTTCTTTTACAATACGAAATGTCGTATTGTAAAAGAACTGGACCAATCACGCGTACTACATTTATTTATGTTTCCATCCTAGGCATAGAAATGTCTATTATAATAAATTATTGACTGCCTGCCTGGGGTTAAAGACATGAGAAATTCTGTCTGTTAGATGTAGAATACTAATGAATGTTAAATATTATATTTCGTCTAGAAAGTTTAGAATTACTTTATTTATACCTTTCCACCTTTGTATTAAATAGGTACTTTATGCAAACTTCGCAGTATAATATTTAATGTGTAGAGAGATGCCAAATATATTTAGACGCGGGAGAGCCATGCTTCGGCATGAATGGGCCGGCTCGACCGGAGAAATACCACGTCCTCACAGAAAACCGGTGTGAAACAGCGCTTGCGCTGTGTTTCGCCGAGTGAGTGAGTTTACCGGAGGCCCAATCCCCTACCCTATTCCCTTCCCTACCCTCCCTTATTCCGTTCCCTTTCCATCCCTACCTTCCCCTATTACCCTATTCTCTCTTAAAAGGCCGGCAACGCACCTGCAGCTCTTCTGATGCTGCGAGTGTCCATGGGCGACGGAAGTTGCTTTCCATCAGGTGACCCGTTTGCTCGTTTGCCCCCTTATTTCATAAAAAAAAAAATTAAATGTGCGTTTCGAACTTTAGTAGAGTTTCGACGTTTCTTTCGAAGTAACTACTTGAAATAAACATGTATATTGTAGGTATATCGCACCTACCAGGACAAATACGGTTTTACTACAAAAGATTTAAACACCGGTTGATTAGAAAAAAAATCACTACAATATACTGGTCTCAAAAAAACTGTTCAATGGTTTAAATATTTTGTGGTAAGACCGCTAGTATATTTTAAAGCTATTTATTAATACTGTAAAAATTTTAATGAAAATATCAACGAGCCACTTTCCATTCACACAAAGTTAATTTCGTACCAAGAAGATGTAAAAGCGTCGCTTATTAAAATGCCAATTTTCATTATGACGGTATGTATGCTATGCAAAAGGCCTCCCCCTCCATAAAAAGTTAATCATAAATCTCAAGACATTCAGTACTGTACACTGGGCCTCTATCATGAGCTCTTAAATCCATTCTCTTTACGTCCTTATCTGACTGTATAAGGACGTAAAGTGAATGGATTTAAGAGCTCGTAATAGGGCCCCTGTGGTGACAATTACATATTTTAATTTCTAAGAAGTAATAATTGTCATTATTATATAACAACTAGCTGACCCGGCAAAAGTTGTTTTTGCCATATTTTTTTTTTTATGAAATAAGGGGCAAACGAGCAAACGGGTCACCTGATGGAAAGCAACTTCCGTCGCCCATGGACACTCGCAGCATCAGAAGAGCTGCAGGTGCGTTGCCGGCCTTTTAAGAGGGAATAGGGTAATAGGGGAGGGTAGGGATGGGAAGGGAATTGGGGAGGGTAGGGAAGGGAAGAGGGTAGGGGATTGGGCCTCCGGTAAACTCACTCACTCGGCGAAACACAGCGCTAGCGCTGTTTCACGCCGGTTTTCTGTGAGAACGTGGTATTTCTCCGGTCGAGCCGACCCATTCTTGCCGAAGCATGGCTCTCCCACGTATAAATTATTTCTAGAAATGGATTCTAGAAATAATATGGAAGACCGGCGTGAAACAGCACTTGCGTTGTGTTCCGCCGAGTGAGTGAGTTTACCGGAGGCCCAATCCCCTACCCTATTCCCTTCCCTACCCTCCGCTATTCCCTTCCCTTCCCTACCCTCCCCTATTACCCTATTCCCTCTTAAAAGACAGGCAACGCACCTGCAGCTCTTCTGATGCTGCGAGTGTCCATGGGCCACAAAAGTTGCTTTCCATCAGGTGACCCGTTTGCTCGTTTGCTTTCTTATTTCATAAAAAAATCGGTTTAGCCGTTTTGGAGGAGAGTTCGTGCACAAACATTGTGACACGAGAATTTTATATATTAGACGATGTTTCACCGCTGGCCTAAGCCTCCATAAAGAAGTTTATCACAAATCTCAAGACATTCAGCAGTGTACACTGTGGTGACAATTACATTAGTTTCAGGTTGGCTGCGGGCCAGTGCGCCAGTGCTGGCGTGGCCGCCGAGATACCCCAACTTGGCCTATTAGCGTAATGTTCGCGCTATTTATTGCTCTTGTACGACTTCGGAAGAATTAAAGTTTGATAATTGTTTTGAATATTCGAATAAGAGGATTCTCTAAGAAAATGGTTGGAATAAAAAATACTTTATTAGTTTATGTGGTTCCTACGAGTTATTTATACTTATACCTTCTTTTACACTTACATATTAATAATAATATGATGAATAATAATAATAACAATAGTACACATTTATTCGACATCAAATTCACAATACACTGCAGTATACAAGCACACATACAGCAATAAAGACGAAACAAACAAAAAAAAGCATACTAGGCCTTACCACAAGTAACAGAAAAAAAAACATAGTTAAAAAGTAAACAAATACTTAGTTGAATTTTAAATTTCTTCATTGCATATTCCACATTCCACAGTAAAATAATTTTGATTACTAAATGTAGTCTCCAAAATATTAATACTATAGACTCATACCGATACCATAAATGCGAAATAATTGTCTGTCTGTTACCTCTTCCGGCTAAATTGTAATGATTTTGATGAAACTTGGTGTTTATTCAGGTAAATTATTGTCTTTCACCAAAACTATCATCTCTTTCTGTTTCTACATGCTTTTCGCAAAGTTCTTTGTAACTCTTCTTCATTTTCCTTTCAAACAATCTCATTTAAACAAAAAGTAATCACTTTAAACCCTAATGACAGAATGCCAATTATATCTTTACTCCATTTTGGTGCCTTTGTCCCTGCAGCTTTGTCCCTTTGGCCGCCGCTCGCGTGGAAACCTCGCCTTTATATTTTCGGAACATCTTTCCCATTAAATAAAATGAGGCCATACGAAGGGTTAACGTTTGAAGTTCCGTTAAAATAAATATTCCGTCGGATGTTTTGTTTGCGAAAATTATATCAAATACTATATTGTAATTTGTATGTCAGTCACCGTAAGTAGGCGTAGAAATTTAATTATTAGCCTACCGATTATCTCAATTGCACACAAATAACATAGGCACGTCATAGAAGCTATTTTACTTCTGTACGTACGTACGTACGTTACCTACGTACGTACGTACGTACGTTACGTCATATAAGTTATAGTATTTCTAAGCGTTAGGCGACCAAGATAACATTATATTATTAGGTGTCCATTTTTGCAATGTATTATGGGGCGACTAACCCTAAAGTGTCGATTTTATAATTCATTTTTATACTTGAAAATAAGCCCCCAATTCAAGAAAAAAATCACAAAAATGCGTCTAATTTTCACGAATTTTTCATTTATTGCCATAACCGTGCATTGAAGTAAGTTAATATTTTAACACATTGTAGAGAATTCTATCATTGAGAGATCGACCTAGCGGATTTTTAAAATGTTGTATATTTATCGAGTTATTGAGAAAAAACTAATTTGGCGATGAATCCGCGTCGTTCTTTTTCACCTGGCATATGAGAGACGGGCATGAGTGTGAAGAGAGAAGGACGATGTTTGATTTTTGGGGTTAGTCGCCCTCTTAATGTAAAAATTAATTGTTACAGGGTTGACTTCAGTTTTGCAATTCTAAATCTATTCAAAGCCTAATAATAAGCATTGACACTTATGATAAAAGAACAAATTACTTTGTATTCAATTTGCTTCATATTTTCCATTCCAAAAATGTATTTTTAAAAATTGATCTATGTTTAAACTTTTTATCCAATTTTATCATTATAACGCAGTCACCGTAAGTCCAGGGGTCTTCAACTTGCCCTCACGTCTCCACAAATGGATCCATTAAGCCACGTCGTCATTTATTATTCAATTTTTTGTTCAACTTCTGTAATACGAGAATTATGTTGTATCTTGGTTAAGAGCAACCTGTGGCTGTGTTACTGCTCCTTTTTTTTAATCTGCCTGACACAAAATTCTGAAATGTGAGTTAGGCTGGCCTCACACAACCGGAATGTTACTCTGAATTCATAATCTGAATTCATATTATTAATTCAGAAAGACCCGAATACCATACAATATCAGTATGCTCCACACACATTCTGATTTTTTCAAATTATGAATTTCTCAGATCGATCTGTAAGAATGATACTGTTACGATTCCTTAGTTTTTATTATTCGTAGTCCCCAAGATTCTTTTACATCAGTCAAAGTATAGTCAATATTCATTACCTTATGACATAAACGTCTTCACATAGCATTTTAATCAGGGCGGTATTTAAACGGGGCCATGAATCTCACGCTAGGGTCCTGATCCTCTTAATAAAGGTTTAGCTTCATTTAATAAGGGCGGCCCATTATCAACATAAGGGCGTAATTAATTTTTGCAGAAATATAGCGACGCGACCCAGCGAAGCGGAATTGTTGGGTATTATGCAATGATATTCATGACATTATGGCGCAATGGAAGATTTTATATTAGACTTATATTATTGCGTTTTTTTTTTAATGAAATAAGGGGGCAAACGAGCAAACGGGTCACCTGATGGAAAGCAACTTCCGTCGCCCATGGACACTCGCAGCATCAGAAGAGCTGGGAAGGGAATAGGGTAGGGGATTGGGCCTACGGTAAACTCACTCACTCGGCGAAACACAGCGCTAGCGCTGTTTCACGCCGGTTTTCTGTGAGAACGTGGTATAAATGTCTGTGTTTTAGTCCATTTGTTGTTCAAGAACTGACAACACCTGAATCAGACTGACATTGATGAAAGATAACATTTTAAACTTTCGCGTTGCATTATAATTAAACTTTTTAATCGGGACTTAACGCGACTTATTTAAGTAGTAATGCTACTACGAGTACATACTTTTTCTCGACGTTTCGGCCGTGTTGCAACGGCCGTGGTCACGAGGGGACTCAGAGCACGAGCATTACTACTTAAATAAGTCGCGTTAAGTCCCGATTAAAAAGTTTAATGACATTGATGAAATTTGATGTAGGTACGCTGTACGTTAAGGCCTAAAAAGTCATGATTTTTATCAAAAAAAAAAAATGTACTGGATATAAGAATTTCTACGAATGAAGGTAAGAGCTGTAGCATATAGTAATGGTATAATGGAATTTAAGGGCCAACCCACACGTACCACAACCACACCACGTGGTCGGGCGTATATTTCGTATTATAAATGAACTGGACCATTCTCACGTACCACATTTTGCAGTCGTTGTCGACCACTTGTCAGATACCGACCACATCGCAACCACAACGTTGCGTCGATGCAACGACAGTGTTCGCACACCGCCCGCGTTCTTCGCCCCTGCGTTTCATTGACTTTCGGACGTAACCACATCGCAACCACTGGCGACAACGCAACCACGTCGGCATTTTGTCGGTACCACAACGCAACAGCACAAAAACAAAAAGCTGCAGCGACACCATTCACACGTAACCACTGTTCGACGATATTTTGTCGTTGCGATGTGGTGTGCTTGTGGTACGTGTGGGTTGACACTAATATTTTAGCGCTTACAATGTTAGTCCTATATACTATTAACATCTTGAGTGATATTGTCGTGTCAATACTTGCCTTCCAAGTATATTCAAACAATATTCTTCGTCTGACGTTTATTCAAAACGCCGTTATTAATAAGTAATTTCAATAAGAAAGTAGAATCACTCTTGTCTATACAACATAATTTCTTAGTGGAATCGTGAATTTTTATCTTATTCTTGATGAGTATTTCGCAAAATAATATCTTAGAATTTAATTAAAACTTTTTCGCCTACACAAATTCCGAGTTTCTTAAGAAAATGCCAGAATGTATTATAGTCTTGTGAAATTATTATTAAAGCTGTTCGTATTTCCAAGAACATCTGAGAACTGACTTTATAATATAAAGCAGAGTTTCAATACATTATAATATCATGTACTTTATAAAAGAAATCCGGTTTATAATATTTATCTTGATAAAAATTTGACCATGTAGGAAATAATTGGAATTCACTCCAAGATATAAAATATTAGAGTACAAGGAATGCCTTGATTTGTATTTTATAACTTTGAGTCAATTCCAATTACATAAAAAGCGAGCGACTAGCTAACACAAACAAACGAATATCAATATTACGGCCAAAGTAAAATTTAAAATACTTTTTTGGTCGCATAAATATGTAAATCATCTGATCGAAAATTTGTAAGACACAGTCCTCTCCTTACTTTTAAGTAATGTTGGAATTTTCAATGTGCAACCTGCTTTGTAATCGAAATAGTGATTTTGAATACATTTCACATGTTTTATGCGGCAGTAGATCTTTCACCAATGAGCAAACATCCTTACTCTGAGACCTCTGTCAATATTGGTATCCACTTTCCGGTAACATAGTGGGACAATAAAACTAGTGTGTAATACTATCCCATCGCGGCGTAATGCAGCAGTTCGCATGCACGATCGCCCGCGTCATTTATACAGCATCATAAAACGCCGTACTGGTTGATAGGGTTGCCACTTACAACATGATAATTTTTGCAGTAAAAACTTATAATTATCATATTATATGCTTCAAAAAAGTTAAATTTATCTAATTATGTAAGTTCATATAAATTTCGAGGGGTTCTTTCGACTTCTCATAGATTTAATTATTATTAGGTCACCACTTTAGTGAACACGACACAAAATTCAAGTTATATTCTATACAACAAATAAGAAGCCGAGCAATCGTTGAATATTAAAATATATGTATACTGTAAGTCGCGAAAAAGGGTAAGTATAGTTGTTATATTTTAGTCTTTCATTTTCTACGTTGTCCCACGTATAATTGCCCAATCCCCTACCCTATTCCCTTCCCTACCCTACCCTACCTTATTATCCTTAAGAGGCAGTCAACGCACCTGCAGCTCTTCTGATGTTGCGAGTGTCCATGGGCGACGGAAGTTGCTTTCCATCAAGTGACAAAGATAAAAAAAGTTGTACCAGCCCTGCGCGTCCAAGTACATCCCGTAGGACCGCGGCGGAAAATCATAACAATTGCAGTTTATACTTGTTCAGAAGTTTCGCTCGGTACTGCCGCTATGTCGGGAGAATAGTAATGAACCTTATGTGCTTTAGTTTTATCATCCACCGCTAATACACTGAGGTGGCTGTAAATGTATTATCTAGCCTACTGAATGAAGAAATGGAACAAGTTTGTGTAACAAAGTGTTTTCTATGCATGTGTGAGTTGCATTTTGGGAGTGGTGGCAAAAGTGATTTAAACAAAACAATATTATGACATTTTGACCACAATATGAAAAGAGAGAGGGACATATTAATTCCCTTTCCGGGGAGAGGGAGATATAAAAAAGTGGGGAAATTCTACAGATATTAATAAAGCGTTCCGTTAACATATTAAAATGTGTTAGAGCAGTTGCTGGAGCAGGGTTTCTAGTTAGTTATGAATTATGAATTCTACGCCGCGCCGATTGTCGATTCCACATATACCCTCAATCATGATAATTATAAGTTTTTTTCTACTTCCAAAATATGGTCGTCGCTGCTAAAACAATAGTCTTAATTTTTTTTTTACGCTAGGCACTCACACAAATAAACTGGCCAGCGACGTCATAGTGAATTTAATAAAACCACGAATTAGTAAAACTATGGTGCATCGGAGCGTTCAATAAGTAGAATGTCACTTCGCTGCGGCTTTGGTTGCGACTGGGTTGCGACTGTGGGTCCCGGCCCGCAGGGAGTCGGGCTAAGGGCCTGAACCTTTTCCTGTGGGAACGCTCTTTCAGCACCTAATCTTTATTTATCGAAAGCATACAAATCACAAAGTGTTAGCAGTATTTTAAAACCAATACAAAGAGCTTATTATTAAACTTAAGTATAGACCATACATTCAGCAGTCAACACTGTTTTTTACACTGAACTAATTCTAATAAATTATCATAACTTATGGCCTATGGTGTAGTGCGTCGCCTACAGACGTTATTCATCCTTAAAGGAAACAAAAAAGACTAAGGAAGGTACCAAATCCTAGACCTAGACCTAGACCAATGACATTAGAAATCTAACTTGTAAATCCCTCGGAGGGAAATGTTGAAATGTCCCCAATAAAAAAATTTAAGAGCCAAAATATGTGATTGTATTGAAGATTTTAAAAATATAAAAAGTCCCTTCTAATATTATGATAAATGCGAAAGTGTGTATGTCTGTCTGTATGCCTGTTACCTCTTCACGTCTGAACCGCCGAACCGATGCTACAATTTGATATGGTATCCCCATTCAGTCCCGAGAAAGGACATAGGATACTTTTATCCCGGAAAAATGTACGGTCCCCGTTTCGCGGGCATCATCAGTAAAAAATATAAGAGCCAAAACATCTGATTATGACTAAGTCGATAGCAGATTCTAAGAACGAAAAAAAATCATACTAAATGTGTACTCGCATGATAACGACGTGATATGTTTCTCTTTTCCCTTACAAGCCGTAACAAGTTTTTCATTTAACTGTACAATAAGAAACACGTGTGCCATCAGATAGCAAGCCGGTACAGTCGTCGACAAAACTGTTAAACTCTCGCCAGTCTAATTTAGTTTTACAAGAGAAATTAGTGCAAGACAATTTAAGATTTCAATTATTGAAGTTTGGGATGTGACATTGCGTTGAAGAAGCTATAATATTGAGTTTAAAATGTATCACACATTTTGTATGTTTTGTAAGTTATTAATATTTGTTTACTATGCTTTTATGAAAAGTTGAAACCGCGTAGACCCTCTACGACTGTAGAGGCTACAAAGTGCTTTTTGCGCATAAATAGAGCTATTTTTAAAGTGAAAACTTCTTTAGTGGTATTGTGCACATTTTGAGGGTGGGTAAAAATGTTAAACTATCATTAGGGCACGTGACCTAATCGAAAATTCATAAGACATAAGAGACCGACGGAGTTGCGTGAAACGGAAATTTACCGCGCGGTGGAAATGTGTGCCTGCTTTTGCTGTTACGTTTTCACTTTTGCAAGCAATCCCGAAGTATTTTTCACTTGTTTTGTACCCTGGATCACACAATGTAACTTTAGTATTACGAAAATAATGAAAAATATTTAGCTCAAAGGCGAATACTTTCCTCTTGAGAATAAGTAATTAGAGATAAAAAGAGGGATCGATATCGGAACGTTTATTTAGCGTCGTAAAAATACTCCCGCCTGATGAAGACTGCTCGCTGGGGGTTTTTAACGAAAGATAATCCCAAGAAATCACAACAGCCTGTATATTAACGCCTGTGAAGCTAATAGGGACTTTAAAACAAGGGTATAGGGTTGGTTTTCGAGCGCGGGAGATAGATGAGTTTGATACGTAGCTTAGTCCCTTAGGATATTACAGTGGGGTCTGAACAAGTCGCTACCTCTCGGCACTGCCTGCGAATTAGCCTTTATGAGGTGTAAAGCACATTAGTGCTGAACATGTATAAGTACTATGACTTACTTACCACACAAAGTAAAGTACTATTTGTACATTGTATTTCTGTACCTTTATAAAGCTTTAATTTGTTTTGGTTTGTGTAGAATATAAATGTTATTCAAGTGTAGACTTTAACTCGAGTAGAAATGCAGTTTTTGATGCTCTGTGATTTATGGTACTGCATAAGCTAGCCAACTCTAAATAGCGAAATCAAACAATGAACCAATGAATGAACAAAACCCTAGAAGCATATTACAAAATGGTATTCTAATGTCCTTCAAGGGTTTTGCTATTTCATTTCAATTTTATATAACACAATTTCTTTAAAATATATACTTCAAGAAATACAGCAACATCAACAACATTTGAAGCTATTACAACTGTAATAGTTCTCGGACTATTATACCTTCAAGCGTTCTGCAGCTCAGCGATCTAGACCAGGAGACAAATGGACGAGACCGACAATTTATCTCGGCAATGAAAGGACGCTTGGCTCCTCAGCTATATCTTTAGAAAACCAACAACACTTGTAGGTGTAAAGAAATGTCATTTGAACATTATGTTGAGTGTAATAATATATTTTGTTACCTTTTCTAACACATTTAGAAAATATATAAATTATCGGTTTTCAATTATGGTGTAAATATTTTGCGCTATAGCGTAAGTAACTTAGCCGCTTAAGTCAGACTTCTATAACAACAAAAAAGCAATATATTTTGTTACCTTTTCTAACACATTTAAAAAAATATATAAATTATAGGTTTTCAATTATGGTATTTTTTTTTTTTTTTTTTTTTTTATAAAATAAGGGGGCAAACGAGCAAACGGGTCACCTGATGGAAAGCAACTTCCGTCGCCCATGGACACTCGCAGCATCAGAAGAGCTGCAAGTGCGTTGCCGGCCTTTTCAGAGGGAATAGGGTAATAGGGGAGGGTAGGAAAGGGAAGGGAATAGTTGAGGGTAGGGAAGGGAATAGGGTAGGGGTTAGGGGATTGGGCCTCCGGTAAACTCACTCACTCGGCGAAACACAGCGCAAGCGCTGTTTCACGCCGGTTTTCTGTGAGAACGTGGTATTTCTCCGGTCGAGCCGGCCCATTCGTGCCGAAGCATGGCTCTCCCACGTATAAAATATTTTACGCTATAGCGTAAGAAACATAGCCGCTTAAGTCAGACTATAACAACATAAAAGCACGTCTATAGCCGTTCGAAAAACTAAATAAAATAGGCGGCCATTAAAAAAGAAGATTGAAAAACCCTCGCCTCGAAACGGGTAAATAAAAAAAGAAAATTCGAACGCCATTATCTTTTGATTTGGCCATTAGCCGCGAGTGCCAAATGATTCGCGGCAAAAGCCACAACTTGACTCTTAGTTTTAGCGCCTAGACATCACTCGTCATAATTATTGTGACTGCGCCGACCGCTACTGCAATATAAACCTTATTTATACGGCAATAAGGAACCGAAAACTACTGGAACATTTCAGCTCTCGTTACCGAGGGAAATTGAACTCTACCGAGGAATTTCAAGGTTGGTAACGCAACGGCTGCGCGTCAGAGGTTTTCTCATTTAATTTGTCATAAAGTTAGATTTATTTTTTATAGTTTAATAGCTTCGGAGGTGAGATATTGTGTCATTACGCTGCGTGTTGGCGGAAAAATTATTTGCATGCGCCATTTTCATTTCGCACGCCAACATTGAAAAATGCGAATTGCAAAAAACTGTTTGGTTTCAATAGAATGTAATCTAACGTGTAATAAAGCTCTAATCATAATATTTCGGTCATAAAGGGTTATTCGATATTTCGATGAAACCAAATCTCGTTCATTTTAGTAATTTTTCACCTGCACTGCGCTTTTTAATAAAGTTTTTTTTATTAAAAAAGTAGTGCACTAGACTTTGCCCGCAACATCAGCAGGGCTAGCATTACAACAGTAGACATGGGAAAGAATCGACATACTGACAGATTTTATCGACAAAATGGCGGATGTCCATTGTCTGACTGTCACTTTGTCTTGTCTAACTTTTACTTTGTCTATTCATCCGTAGAAAGAAACCGTTTCTATGGTGACCATGCTACGCCTGCAGGAGTATGAAAAGAAGTCTTGAGAATCATCACTAAGCCCAAATCGTGGTCCCAAATGTCTTCTATTATACATATTCGTTTAATAATATCTCAATATTTAAAACAACGGAAAAGGCTTTCTTTCTGAAATCTTAATAATAGGATGATAATATATCGCGTTCAAGTTTTCTGTCTTTACTTATCATGTGACTTTTCTAATATGCCAGACAAAGAATATAAGCTTTGAAGTTATTCACCAAATAAATTATATAATATTACTAGCTGTCCCGGCAAACGTTGCTTTGCCATAATATAAATCAAGTATTTTACCCATATTATTTTATTGAAGTGACTAAATAAATTATGTTACCATGTCCATCGTTATCCCGTCGCACAAACAATGGTCGCCGTCAGTCTCGAGTTGTAATAATTTACTATAATTTATTCAACAAATGCACTTATCAATATAAAAAGTAGCCAGTAGCCGATTCTCAGACCTACTGAATATACATATAAAATTTGGTAAAAATCAGTGGAGCCGTTTTGGAGGAGTACGGTGACTAACATTGTGACACGAGAATTTTATATTTAAGATACTGTCGATAAACCTCACATGAAGTTGAGCTAACCAACAATTTAAATTACAGCAACTCGCAACAAAATCTATTTCTAAACAGCCTCAGTCTGAAATAAATAGTGGCCGAGCATTGATATATTGGGGAGCAAAACAAACGTCGGCCTGACGAGGGTAGGACCTATTAAAAGTTGGATTAGTGACAAATTTTCGAATGACATTATTCATTACTTTCTATTCACTGAACGGAATAATAAGTGTTTATAATTTGTTTATTCATATGCTAGGTTGATAAACTGATGAGTAAACTGACTTTTCAATTGTGTCACCTTATTGACACCATAATAATAATAGATGTGTTGCTCCGGGGCGTTGTGTAGTCGCTGCATAGAAGCTGCGTCGTTTTACATAATATTTTTAAAGATAATTACATAAGAGACAAAATTATGAACTCTAAATTGCCTCTCATATTGCTACACATGGCAGTGTTTTTCTTTTAAGTATAGGAGTTCACAATATTTAGGTTGCTTACAAGACATTACATGATTCGAGTGTACACTTATTCCAGTGTTCCACAACGGATTTTTTGAACAAGAACGAAGATAATAATATAATTGCATACGTCATCATCAGTATTTCCGTACCAATGCGACCTGCAAACCTTCAAGAAGAGAGCGTATTCCCTCTCAAAAGGCCGGCAACGCACCTGCAGCTCTTCTAATGTTATGAGCGTCCATGGGCGACCGTAGTAGCTTTCCATCAGGTGACCCATGTGCTCGTTTGCCCCTTTATTTTATAAAAAAGAAGCAAGTCGTTAGAAAATACACCACAACAGAGTTTTTGGCGTCAGAGACTTTAGCGTCAGTTGTTAAAGCGCTGCGGTGAAACAAACATACGTTTTGTACTATATCTATAATATCTATACTAATAATATTATAAATGCGAAAGTATCTCTGTCTGTCTGTCTGTCTCGCTTTCACGCCAAAACTATTGAACCGATTGTAATGAAATTTTGTATACAGAGAGTCTAAAGCCTGAGAAAGGACATAGGCTACTTTTTTACTGGAAAAAAGCATTGTAAGGGGGTGAAAATGCGTAAATTTGTTCAAATTAAGTTAGTTCCAAAAATGCATAATAGATGGCGCCGTGCGTCTCTTACATCGCGATAACGCTTGCCCAAAAGTCTTTCTATAAGAGGTGGTATTATCTTACATGCGATTTTCAATTTTTTTTTATTGTTATCTATTGCTATATGGGTGCACGGGAGTGACCCCGCCAAGCGCCAACTGCCAAGATGAGCCAAGCGAAGCGCGCAAGGTCACTACCTACCTTTTTTTATTTTTTACGTTATTTAATAAATCAGTACTTTATCTATGCAGTGACGTAACCTTAAACCTATCAATGATAAATAGTTTATGGGTAAAGTTGTGTAATTGGGGGGCTAAATAAGCTTAAAAATTTGGCATAAAATATAAAGTTTAATTAAAAAAAAATGAAATATTATGTGCAGCTGTTTTGATTTAAGGGGTACCAGGGTTTTTTTTTATAAAAGCTTTTGACACCAATTTTGTTGACATCGCGCGCTATAAACTGAAGTCCACGCGGACGAAGTCGCGGGCAACAGCTAGTCTTATATATAAAAATGGATTTTCAAATGTGTTAGTCGCGCTAAAACTCGAAAACGGCCGAACGGATTGGGCTGATTTTGGTCTTAAAATATTCGTAGAAGTCCAGGGAAGATTTCAAAGTGACACGAAGAACACCGGGATAGCTAGTTCTAATATATAAAAGTCTCGTGTCACAATGTTAGGCCGCGTACTCCTCTGAAACGGCTTTACTGATTTTAACCAAATTTTATATGCATATTCAGTGGGTCTGAGAATCGGCTACTGGGTACTTTTTATATTGATAAGTGCATTTGTTGAATAAATAATAGTAAATTATTACAACTCGAGACTGACGGCGACCATTGTTTGTGCGACGGGATAGCGATGGACGTTGCCATGGTTATTTAGTCACTTCAATAAAATAATACGGGCGAAATACTTTATTTGGCAAAGAAACGTTTGCCGGGACAGCTAGTATTTATATACATATATTTAAATTTATAGAGTGCCGAAATTTTTGCGTTATATTACAGGCTATATTCTACATTATTTTCGAAACACCGCACACAGCAACATTTTAAGCAGCCATATTTTAGTTCCCCAACTAATTGCGGCAATGTATTGTGTTGCACAATACAAGTCGCGCGACTAAAAGCCAGCACAATGGCCGCGGGCTGGGCATTGTGTATTGATATAGTGTTAGATTGTTCGGCTTAAAAAATCTTTTTTACTTCTTTCTTAAGAAACTATGATCTATTTTTTAAGCTAGTTGTTTGCATCTCCTTAGTTCGAAGCAAATGCCTGAACGAACTTTAACTTTTTAACTGACTACCTTATATGTTTGGCTGTGGATATAATTTTTTGTAAAGAATAATTAAAATTTTATAAAGACAAACTAACCTTAGCTTCTGAATCTCTTATAATATAATGATGCATGCGAAAGTGTGTGTATCGAATTGTGGCCTCTGTAAGCTAAAGCCTCTGAAGTAATTAAGATTACATTTGATATACTGGACACCCTTAATATCATCATAGATTTTATCACGTGAAAATTATACGCGCGTCAAAGAAATTTAGATAAAACATAGTCGTAGATAATAAAATTATAGTAATAATTATAAATATTTACGAAAAAGCTATTGATGCGGGCTGATGATGACGAAATCCGGAAGATATAACGGTACAAACGACAAAAAGTGCAGGCCCACACCGCTGGTATTAATTATTGAACCCGGAGTTATTAAAATTTGTCGCAATATTAATATTAATGGGGCCACAGGTTTATAAAGTTATAGACTACACGTTAGGTTTTAAACGTTTCACTCAAATGAATGAATGAATAATTATTTGAGTGAAAATTAGCATGTTCAGTTAAGTTTGAGAGAGTTCGAATGCATTTGCAATTTTGGTTTAACTCATTTAAAGTTAAAGCAAAATTTTGAGTCAAAAACTTATAATGCAAGTTAACAGAACAGAACAAAAAATTATCTGTCTGATGTCTTTCTTTAAGTACCAATTGCTTTGGTCCGAACTACGACATGTTATTTACATTGTCTTCTTACTGTTATTTCTGTAAGCTGTAAGTTTTCCGAATAAAATAAAATAAATAAAATGAGCATAATAATTATTTAGTATTAACTTAATCATACATGATGTACACTGTCTACTTTGTGTTATTGTATGAGTATAATAAAGAATTTGAATTTGAATAATTTTTATTTTCATATACACTCACTTACTAGACGAATCGACCCTGTTAGGACAAAACGCTATTTAAAACTTTTTAGCTTTTTGTGCTGTACAGCGAAATGTAATATGGAACATTTTGGTCGAAAACTTGTCCTTCATTAAGGACAAGTTTGGACTATAATATTGTTACAAAACGATCTAACCCGGGTTGCATTGTTTTGTCATAACAGGACCGAAATCTAACATAATAAATACACAAAAAACAACATTTTTCTACTGTTGAGTAAATACACAGCTCAATGGCATTTCCACTCAATCCCTAGTTCTCCAGATCGGCCGGTGTTACGTGATAACTTCCATAATTTATGGCCATACACCCCAACCCTTATTACTTCTCTGCTTTTTCAGATTTAAAAAGTCTTAATTAACGTTATTTTATCTTAAAATTTTATACAATAGTTATTATTATAAGTGTAATTTTACTGACCGTAGGCTAATTTCTGTTAAACAAAGTTGCGTGCAATATATTATAGTTACGTATCAAACTAGCGTCATCAAATTTACATCAAAATCCGTTGAGGAGTTTTAAGAACCTAAGACTACACATAAACACAGCGGAAATCAATTTTATTATTTATTGTGATAAGAGTAAAAACGCTTTAAAATAAACCTTAACTTTCTACACAACTATTTACACAAAAGCATGTAGAGTTTTAATTTGTTTATAGTTCTTTCACAACAACCAGAGAAACCAGACCGTGTAGTGGCTTAACTTCAGTCGTTTTCATTAAGAAAGTAGCTAAAACGATTAGGTCACAATGGAATTTTTAACAAACTGTTGCTTTTATAAAGAATACACAGGAATCTTTAACGGACGCTTAGAACTTTCTAGAACGTTCAATCGATTTTCACTAGCATTTTCCCGTAATAGAGTCTAAATTGCCATTTTAAAGCTGGCTTTTGTGTCGTTTAGATGTGGGTTTTAAACTAAAATCAAGATTGTGAGTTGATATAGAAAGTAAAATCTGAACTAGGCTTTTCAGTGCTTTAAGTTGAAGCTATCTACCGTTTGAACTCTATTTTATTAATATTTTGTATTTTACTTGAGTGGGATCAAATATTACTTGGAATAACCAAATAGTACTTAAATAGATATCTGATAATTATAAGTATTGAGATTGCGTCCGCAAATGCCTATACAAAAATGTATTTGCGGCCGAGCAAACGCTCGGTTCGGCCGACACACCGTAAGATCACAAGCAAAATATTATGTATGTAACTATTTATGTAAATAGCGGCGCGGTTGCGCTGTTATTAAGGTTAAAGTAAGAAACCGTGTTGGATATGTTTTACATTGCTTGTTTTCTATGAGAGGCCGGCCCGGTTTGTCATAGAAAACATGCAATAGAAAAGCAAAAAATGGAAAGGGCGTAAGCGACAAAATGATTTTTGTCGCGTAATTTAAAAACCATAAATACATTTCATATAAGCTATGGGCAAATTAAAGTGTATACTTGAACCAATCTATGTACGAATTTTGGAAGCTTAAATCACTCTCCTCTGTTGGCAAAATAAGAATCCCTTTTTTACAGAGGTATTTTTGATTGATTATTCTATGTTATAAAAGTTGACCAATCGTGTTGTGCTATGGATAATTCAATATCTTAAATAATTCAAAGACAAATACATGATGAATACTGACAATGATCTTTAATTTCTTAGCTTGAGTCATTGCTGAGAAAAATCGATACCACTACAGCCAAATTATCAAGGCATCGCCTTATCTTGTCATCTCGCGGTGTAGCCTCCAAACAAATCCAGCCTAATTCACATTTCACGAGAACGGTGAAGTCAGACGCGCATCGGTTAGGTATGTCAAATGCGTGTGCCATGCATGGGTGTTGGTAAGTTGCAACAAAATATCTTTATTCCTAGAATAGACTAAAGACTACTATTTGCAGGGTCTTTATGCTACAGGTCTGGGGATATTCCACATTTATTGTTACTACCTTTATTATTGACGACCTCTGTGGCTCAGATTGTGAGAGCGTTGGTAGCGCAAGCCGGGGGTCGCGGGTTCGAATCCCGCCGACGGAACAAAAAGTTTTCAATGTTCCTGGGCTTTGGATGTGTATTAACTATATTATGTATGGTATAATAAAAATCTTAAATATAACATGTATAATATAAAAGTATTAAATATAATATTTCCGTTACCTGTAACACAAGTCCTTCAGGTACTTAGCACGGGGCCAGACTGACGTGGTGTGAAGCGTCCATAGATATAAAAAAAAAAATAAAAAAAAAAACTGAGAAACCTACAAGACAGTCAAGCGTTCAAGCAGTCAATTTTGCGTTATTTGTATTGCATTACGTTATAATATAGAAAATATACTTACTGACAAAGGGAGTGTTTTTTTTTCTCCCGTGTGACTGACCGTTCGAACACAGAACGCTTGAACGCGTGACCCCTCTCTGTCTGATAGGTCCTTAGGTATTATAATAAAGATAGTAGAAATAAATCTAGTTTAAGTTGGAGTTTTTCCGTGGTATCCGTGCGCACGAAATTGCAACATCTTTCGAGATAAGTCGCCCTCAAGTCACAAAGTGGCCATTCTCGTGGCAAGTTGCAACGTAGCGGAATAAATCACAGAAATAAATTAATCCCCGCAAAAATACCAAATCCTAAAGCAATTACAGTAAATCTAGCTGCAAGTTTTGCAGTTCTGTCGCGCCCTGGAAATCGAGTTTATCTTCGCTGGAACTATCTGACGGCGTAAAATATGTTTACGGGAACATAAAATTAGTGTGTTTATTAGAACTGTAATATTATCATAATGTTTTTAATTAACGCCTCCGTGGTCTAGTGGTATAGAGCGCGGCTCTTGTCTCGGAGGTCGTGGGTTCGATTCCCGCGTTGGAGACATGTTATTTCCAAGTTTGGTTAGGACAATGCAGGCTGATCACCTGATTGTCTGACAAGTAAGATGATCCATGCGTCGGATGGGCACGTAAAAAGTCGGTCCTGCGCCTGATCTCTCGCCGGTCGTGTCGGTCTTCCGTCCCACTGGGTTATGAGAGTAAAGGAATAGAGAGTGCTCTTGTGTACTGCGCACACACTTGGGCACTATAAAATTACTCCTGCGTAGCTGGCCTGGTTTTAATGAAACCTATTATTTTTATCATAATAGTTTACTTATTTTATTATTGAAAGTATTCATTTATTTTATAGTTTTCTAAGGCCAACAGTAAGTAATCTATACATTACATTCTTTCCATCGTCTGTATGGATGTGCCTTAAAAAACGGTCTTAAAATGTTGAACTTTTCCCCTAGTGTGAAATATATTGTATTTTTTTTTTTATGAAATAAGGGGGCAAACGAGCAAACGGGTCACCTGATGGAAAGCAACTTCCGTCGCCCATGGACACTCGCAGCATCAGAAGAGCTGCAAGTGCGTTGCCGGCCTTTTAAGAGGGAATAGGGTAATAGGGGAGGGTAGGGAAGGGAAGGGAAGGGAATAGTTGAGGGTAGGGAAGCGAATAGGGTAGGGGTTAGGGGATTGGGCCTCCGGTAAACTCACTCACTCGGCGAAACACAGCGCAAGCGCTGTTTCACGCCGGTTTTCTGTGAGAACGTGGTATTTATCCGGTCGAGCCGGCCCATTCGTGCCGAAGCATGGCTCTCCCACGTTTATAATGTAGACATTTTAACTTTAGATAAGTATGACCATTAGAAGCATAAATCTATTAAAGATTTTCATGTTTAATGTTGGGAAATTATCCGCTGGTAACAAAAAAGAAAACTACCTTACTTCTTGGAAACTACCCACTTTTCTACAGTAATAAGTCACATAAAAATCTATTTACCTCTTTATAATAATTGTGCAAGTGTAAATTGGCAAGTCCAGCAATGCTAGCAACTCGAGCAAGTTAACTTTATTTCTCCAATTTCGCAGCATTCGCGAAGCCTCATTACAAAGCTGTAAAATTCGAATTTAAAAACTTTTCCATTAAAGGAAAAACCTTTGATGTAATTATGAACTGAAAATATAAATAGAACTTTTTTCTTCGCCCGAAAACAAAATGTTCATGGCAATTAAGAAATGTTTGTTTTTGCGTCGGAGCTAATTGTTTACTTACTACATTCGTTAAAAACAAATAATTGACACTAAAAAATATAAGTAAAAATGTTGGCACTCTTATGACGTCACGTCATTTCAATAGACGTCAGAATATCCTTGTAGAGTCTTACGAGCTAACCCCTAAACCTTGTTTTGCTACAAACAGTTTTTCGACTGTGAAATGTAGATTTTGGCTGATTATCAGACCTTCGCGATATATATGATAACATCTAAGTTCTAATACCAGCACCCGTAGCATGGCTACAGTAGAAATACGAAAGTATAGACAAACAGCGGAGATAAACTGAAGGTGCCGTTCCAATCTTAATCGCGGCTAGCCGCGATCGACAAAAAATCAAATATAAATGCCACTTTACTTTCGCATTTCTACTGTAGCCATGCTACGGGTGCTGTTACCTATAAAACAATCAGAATATCTTGTTGTGTAAACTATAAACAATAAACTATTTCTTCACACAAAATACTATACTTACAAATTACATATTCACCATTAGGAACCTTAACCCCACAATAGCATTAGAACTAATGTATAATGTACAGTTCCAGGGTCAAAAAACAGATGTTACGGAGACGGCAATCCCGAACGGCCATGTTTAATGAAATTCCTACCGATACCCACCGATAGAGATGTGACGATGATTGTTATCGATAGTCGAAACTAGTAAATTATTGTTCCATCGACCATTTGGTCGTATTGTGTCAATTCAATATTAGTTGTGATATTATATTATAGGCTGGATTTGACATAACGAAACCAAATTACATGGGTCCGCCAGCTGCCCATGAATCAACTTCTATGATAGTATTATGTAAGGTTATTTTCAAAGTATCTTCTTGAAAATAAAAAAGGGAAAGACTTCGTTTAGTATAAATATAATCATTTATGACTTTGAAAAAATTCAAAAATATGTAAATTTTTAAAAAAGAACGCCAGGCTCTCCAAGAAATTTATGAGAGTAAAATTACGACGTGACGAATGACCATATTCGGTCTCGTCATAGTTTTCTTTTCTTCTGCGGATCTGCGTTATTTACGCAAATCCATCTGCAGCTGCCTATGAATCATTTTTTCCGATATTACAAAACTCCTTACTCATAAAGAATGTTCATTTATATCATTTAGTATGACTTAAAATGATGTATGATTGAATTTATATAAAATATAAGATCCAAAGTATAAGCTATTCTAATCTTATCGATACAGTTTTCACTTCACTAGTTCACTTACATTTAAAACTTCAATTTCATTTTGTGTAGGTTTCTTTACTTAGAGGGGTAAAAAGATTTTTATTTTGTAAAGGAATATTACTTTGAGCCTCTTATTTACAAAAGGTGTGAACTTCGACAATATTTTAATAAGCTTGAGGTCAGTAGTGAGTTCGGACTTTTTCACCATTTTTCGCCAAAAAAATGCTTAAGTTTTTGTTGTTAAGCCGTTCGTGCGATGCTGTTTAAGGACAAGCATAATTTACTTAATTAACAATGATAAAAAAATCGTTTTGGATTTTGGCGTTGGCTCCATGGACACGAGTTCTTATTGAAACAAAATATAGATATTTTTAAAGCGGTTTCATTGAAATATGACTAGAGACATAATTTTAAAGTGTGCAAGTGTGTGCGCAGTACAAAAGAGCACTCTTTTTCCTTTATTTTAGTAAATATAAACTCAGAGACCGTGTAATCAGCACAAGGTTTTGGTCAATCCTAGCAGTTGAGGGTATTTTAAAACAAATTTTATAAATAATGTGGTAGTTCCACAGCCTTCAAGTCAAGAGCCAAGCTAACCACTGGATTACGGAAGCACCCTTCCCCCATTGTAGTTATAAGCTCAATGGCATCATCTTAGCCATCGAAATACAATACATATAGAACGATAACTCACACATTGGACCGCTTAAATATGGCTCCAGATTATAGTACCCAGGTAAGAAAAATCGTATGACCGACCCGTGTGTGACAAGAAAGAGAAGATACAGTCTTTGTCCATAAAGTAATCATAATTGAATGGTTTTTTTTCCTCGTTTATCCACAGACAACGTCTATGTTACCACCCTGACATATTTTATTTGTAAACTTTTTATAATTTTTATGTTATTTAAAAAAATATGTAATCTGTACCATTTATGACCCAGTAATTCTTCCGTAGTGTAATTTTTCGTTGATGTTAGCTAACTCTACAACGCACCTCTATTATTTGAATAAACAAGCAACTAAAAGTAGTATTGCTGTGCATTTTAGAGCAGTACATTTTGATAAAATTACGCTTCCATAGCATTACATTTCGATGATGTTAGCTAATTCTACGACGCGCCTCTATTCCAAGTCAGTTAATTCGGTTGTTCGCAGTTAGGTTTTCAGGTCAAACTGCAGCCAAGTTTAGATAGCGTCGCCCATTCATTACCGTAAACAACATCTGCTTTGCTCATTGCAGATTTGATATATCGCCGGCCGAGTTTTTATTAAAGCCCGTATAAAATATCGCAGCTACGAATATTCCCGTTAAGTAATTTGAGAGTTTTTGATATATTGGTGTATTGGTTCGTACGATTTTGTTTGGGAGTTTTTCGTGAAAATTTATAATAATATGTAAATTGTAAGTGTTTCGTGAATGTTTATAGTGTAAATAATACGCCATTCCATTCCATTCCATTCCATTCTATTTTATTCTATAGTGGGACCATCTGTACTCATTTCTTTATAATGACGCTTCGATCGAAAACCTATCCTATGCCTTTTTTAACCCATTTGACGTATACAACATTTCATCGAAATAATTTTAGAGATTTAAGCGTGGGGAGGCAACAAACAGATGAACAGACAGACTCGCTTTCACATTCTTACATAGTATGAAATTAAAATATTATTATTACAAGACATTTTTTAGCTTACCCTTTTTAAACAACTTCAAAAAAAGAGAAAAAAACTTCGAACAAAACTTTTTTAACCAACTTAAAAAAAAAGAGGTTTTCAATTCGACGCGTATGTATCTAATATTTCTGGAACTGCCCAATTTTCGTATATGATATAATATTATATATCAGCGTCTGAACAAATGTGCCAAATTTCAAAAGTGTATGTATGTAAGTATGTAATATGTATGTTTTTGTGTTTGTGTTCACATAATATCTCGGGAACTGCCATTCCGATTTCAGTATTTTATTGTACTAGGAATTGTTCAACTTAGGGAATAGTGCAAGTTTCATCAAAATCGGTTCAATATAGTTCTGGAGATAGGGATTTCTAATTCTCAATTACGTACAATATTTTTAATTCGGTTTTATCTTTTCAATATTTTGAAAAAATAAAATAATACTGGAATATAATACTGGAATGAAATATAATAACACTGGAAACTGGAGGTTAGGTTAGGTTAGTTACTGGAAATAACTGTATTCAGTTATATCCAGTATTATTATATTTTCATTATCATTATAGAGATCTATTTCAAACATCTAATATCCGATTACCAAAGCTATAAACGGCCAAGTCTACCTACGGCCGGGGGTCTCATTGAAAATGTTATCCCGTCCTCAAATAAATTCGGCGGAGGCCTTAGCTCGGAATTGTTTATACTAGATCCTCGAGAACAAGTAACAAGGCACTTACTCGAACTTAAGCTTAGAAGTAAGATCATTAAAATAAGTTTGTTTGAAGAAAACGAGCGAAGTTTGGAGAATTGTAATAAATATTGTGTCTAATAGCCAACTCGAGTTCGTAATAACACCTCGCGAGATCAAACGTTTTCAAAATAAATTTAAACTTGGTGAGTTATAATCCGAACATTGTTGTATTTTAAGGAAATGCTTTTTTGAAAAACTAAAAATGTGTCAGCGTTATCACGTTATTTAACTAATATTTTTTAAACTGGCAAACGTTGTTTTGCCTTAAAATGAGTTTCCCTGTTTTTCTGCTTTTCTCTGGAAGTTTTTTTCTGATTCTTTCTTCTATAGACCTCACGGAGCCCGAGACCTTTCCAACGAATGCAAAACCGTGGAAATCGGTTCGTGCGTTCTGGAGTTATAGCGTCAGGAAGGAAAACCCGACTTATTTTTAATATATTAGATTTCCTATTTTTATTGTCTTACTTTTATTTAAATTAATTAAAACACCGTGACGAAGTCTGCCGAACTGAATCGACGTTAGATGGTGCCGGGGGGGGGGGGGGGGGGGTTAGGTTTATTTCTGTTACGGAATTTCTTGATTCGATCGCCACGTACAAAGCCAGCAATAAAAGTTATGCATTAACTTAAAATCGGCAATTTATAACGTTCATTTATGACAACACACCATATTAGCATTTTATATGTGTTTTAAAGTCCCAAAGTACTCAAAGGGTTTTTTTTTTTTTATAAAACGAGCAAACGGGTCACCTGATGGAAAGCAACTTCCGTCGCCCATGGACACTCGCAGCATCAGAAGAGCTGCAGATGCGTTGCCGGCCTTTTAAGAGGAAATAGGGTAATAGGGGAGGGTAGGGATGGGAAGGGAAGGGAATAGGGTAGGGGATTGGGCCTCCGGTAAACTCACTGACTCGGCGAAACACAGCGCAAGCGCTGTTTCACGCCGGTTTTCTGTGAGATTTCTCCGGTCGAGCCGGCCCATTCGTGCCGAAGTATGGTTCTCCCACGTATAAAACGTAAAAACAGGATCCTAATACTATAACACTCCCGCGCTGTTCGTCTGTCTGTCTATCATCTTAAAAACTGCAATAGTCAGTTAAACTTCCACAAACGATGTATAGAAGAAATCAGAAGGAAAATAAGTAGGTAGAGTGCTTTCTTATGCTAAGTACTCACACACGGTTTTGCTCGATACTTTTACTCCAAATCGAGCAATAACCACCGTGTGGACCGCAAAACTGACAGCTCGAAGGCTCGCGTCGAGCCGGCTCTATGGAATTAAAAATCTCAAATATGTCATTTCCTTCGATTCGGAGAAAATCTATCGAGCAAAACCGTATGTGAGTATTTAGCATTATGCTAAGTATTCACATACGGTTTTGCTCGATAGTTTTACTCCAAATCGAGCAATAACCACCGTGTGGACCGGAAAACTGACAGCTCGAAGGCTCGCTTCGAGCCGGCTTGATGGAATTAAATATGTCGAATATGTCATTTCCTTCGATTCGGAGTAAAACTATCGAGCAAAACCGTATGTGAGTACTTAGCATTAGAGGCGACAACAAACTATGTTTTCCGATCTCAATAGATAATAAAAATATCAGAATGATCCCAATTGAATATTGAATTATGTTTCAAATCAGGGACTGTCAAAACATCCGACAGTAATTGGCACGTGTACGTTTGATGAAACTGGAGTACCTAATATGGCACATCCATACTTCCATACTAATATTATAAATGCGAAAGTGTGTCTGTCTGTCTGTCTGTCTGTTACCTCTTCAGGTCCAAACTGCTCAACCGATTTTGCTGAAATTTGACATGGAGATACCTTGAGTCCCAGGAAAGGACATAGGATACTTTTTATCCCGGAAAATGTACGGTTCCCGCGCGATTAACGAGTTTTGGCGCAACGGAGTTGCGGGCGTCATCTAGTTATACATAATTTATTGCTACTTAGTACTCGACATACATTTGACACGAATTTGGAATTAATCTACACTTGTTAATAGTTCAGGTAATTATCTCGAAAATGGCTTTATTATTTATCTAATCTTACTCACATATTAGTCGATTTATGTGCCTGATAAGTTGACTAAGCTACGCAATCTGAGATAGAATAGAGTTGAGACTTTCTACGCACTACTACACAAATTTTTGCACGAAAAAGGCTAGATAATACCCCCCACACCGGTTTCGGTGGCGGTGGCCGGTTCCATTGAAACCAGGCCAGGTACGCGAGTAATTTGATAGTGCCCAAGTGTGTGCGCAGTACACAAGAGCACTCTCTATTCCTTTACTCTCATAACCCAGTGAGACGAAAGACCGACACGACAGACAGATCAGGCGCAGGACCGATTTTTTACATGCCCATCCGACGCATGGATCATTTTACTTGTCAGACAATCAGGTGATCAGCCTGCATTGTCCTAACCAAACTTGGAAATTACATGTTTCCAACGCGGGAATCGAACCCACGACCTCCGAGTCTAGAGCCACGCTCTTAACCACTGGACCATGGAGGCGAAAAAGGCTAGAACTAATGTACCAAGAGTCTGCGACGGCCTGACTTTCCTCATTTTAGAAAAGCTGAAAGTTTACCTTTTTGTGACCTTTACAGAGGTAAGAACGACCAGCAACTATGGAGTTTCGCTCGCGGTTACTTTAGGAGGTATCCAGTTTTTAAGCCTTCACGAGCCTGTGAGTATTGTTAAGAGGATACAACAGCGGCTAGAGAAATGAAAAAAAAGTACGTGTAATATAGCTGTCTCCCTTACCTCAAGCCTATACCGCAGAACGCGATAGAGACAACTGCAGAAAATCCAGAAAATCAACGATTCGTTGTCCCCTGATTCCTTCTCCAAAACTTAACCGATTTAAGTACTTTTTTCATTAAAGATTAATAAAAAAAGGCTTGAGCTGTGTTCCTATGTTTTGCTTTTTTTGTATAATCTAGCCAAATCTGTTTTCTGGACGTTTGAACACAGTGGAAAATCTGGCCATTTTTTTGGGTTTTTGAACGTTCATATCTTATTTAATAATTAAATTATGAAAAAAAAGAAAACATAGGGACATTGTATTAGTGGCCGTAGATATTCAGGAAAAAAATTATAACTCTACTAGCATTATCCAGGGAGGAAACAGGGGACAACGTTTGTATGGAAAAAAGGGCGGTGTGGAATCCTCTTAAATTTTGATTGGAGACTGCTGGACGCTAGCTGTATTACTCGACGCCTCTCGCTCGTCAACATCAAATCACACCAATCCATAAAGTTAATAATATACCTAGCGGAATAGAGAAACAAAGGCCTGAGCAAGAGAGATGTCACTATCAGTAACACTGCGGGGTAAAAAGAGACCAGTCGGCACGTGCCGCACGTTGACAATTTAATCACATAGAAATCATGTTCAATCATGGTTGTGTAAGTGTATACGTACACATAATATTTTTACATACTTACAGATAAAACCAATTTCGGTTTCGTTTGACAGCACGAGATTGTTGCTCTATTCCGCTAGGTATATTAACTTTATGCACCAATCACACAAACTTTTATTTATTTTTCCTCAGAAATGTAACTAAAATTACCAAGAAAAGGCTTAAAACAAGATAATCTTACTAATATGTGGCCACGAGGCGAACAACGGGGCATTTCCGACGCAACGCCGGTTGACCACACTTTTACATGCAATAAAGCTATTTTCGACTCGACTGTCACTGCATTCGAGTGGCTAAAACGCTGCAAATCCCCATTTGAATTCGTATGCTGCTATTTCCTAAACACTTTTACTGCTGTCGTAGCTTCTATTCCCGAAACGCAGAGTCCAATTTCCAGTACACATGAATTCCCTTATATTTGCGTTTGTGTGATTAAACTTAAACATTCCAATTCGGACTCTACGCTTCCGGAGCAGGGTCGGTTTTTCAGTGGCGTTCCAAAGCTTATTAATTCGATTCAACATGGTATTTGATTCGATATTGTTATTATTGTCGTAGACGTAACTGCCTCGGGACAGAAATTAAATTCTATTTTTCTTACTAATAGTTCCATTTTAGGCATTTATCTTTTCGTGAGATAAGCAATATTGAGCCGTAAGATTATTTGGCTGTAATAAAATACGTAGCGAGTTCCGCTGCTATAGTACGTTAATTTTATTCGGCGATTTGTATGTAGATCTGCGAAATAGATCTTAGTAATGGTTGAAATAAAATTGACTTCAATGACAAATTCTTTGCGAGTCGAATTAGATTTATTAAGTTGCTATTAATAAGTTTTTTTTTAAATATTATGAACATAATAATATGAACATATATTCAAATTAAGACGACCCTTGTAGCTTAGTTGGTTAGCTCGTCAAACTCAGGCCAAAGGTCGTGAGGTCAAGAGGACTAAAAGTTACCAATGTTCCTGGGTCATAAATGAAAATAATAACATAAGAAAAATCTTATAATATTATAATAATAATTATTATGAACAGTACATTAGTTCTCGAGAACTTCCCAAGGGATTAGAATTACGCGTCCATAAGCTTCTATCAAGTAATCGTAATGTAACAATATATTTTTGTCAAAATATTATCAAAATATTTTAGGAATTTTGCATTACCTTTCGTTTAAGAACAAAACAAAACATAATTTAGTCATTACAAATTGGCCCATCAAGTTTTTATAAACTAAACGAAAAGATGAAGGAAACAACATTATTAAAAGAAAAAAGTCATGTTGCCCTTTCATTCATTCTATCAAAATCAAATTTGTCCAGCTTCAAAATTTCGCAATGAGTAATATTATAATTATATTTTTTATTTACATAATATTTAAACACACGTATATATTGTGACGTAATATTCTGTCTACGAATAATAAAAACTAAGGAAATGTAACTCCTATACTTCAAACGTTTTGAATTTGTTTCCTATTCACACGCTAAAATATGGCAATAGCAACGAAACTAACAGTCACGAAATAAAGCCGTTGACATTAATTCTCACTTTTATATTTATACAAAATTGTGTACTGAATACATGCATAAAATATGCATGTATTCTACTGAATACATGCATAAAATATGCATGTATTCGGGTCACATTTTGTAGACACGTGCACATTTTTGTACACACTCTTCCTTAGTTTTTATTATCGTAGGTTGCTGTACATTTTTACACACATTTTTTGTACATTTGCTTGCGGCATGCAAATAACTAAAAAAACTGGTTAAAAAAACAGTAGTTTGTGATACCCTCACAAGATATCAATTTGCACCAATTTTCTGTTTTTTCACGAAACGATCTATCCCAAAATCAAATTGCTCCAATCTAATATTCAATATTATCTAGCCACCTTAACGTGAATATAAAGTAGCCAAATGCGAAATGTCGCTTATTGTATATATATATCCGTATAATATACTACCCATTTCGTTTACTAGTGTCATGATAACCTGACATAATATTTATTATATCAGTAAAAACCCTCACCCTACGCCATAAGATAGCCATCTTTAATAACCCATAACGTAAACCCGTTAATAAGACGTCTCATAAAAATGTATCAAATGTTTCGAATGCATCGAAATACTATACTATAGAACTATTTAACAGCTTTTGTAATATAAGAATTTTACATTTTTACAATTACGATAAATTACGATCCTATGGTAGGCACCATTGTAGAAACGAGGATTCAAAAGTGTATTCTATAATACGAACTTTGAGTAGACCCTATTATTGAGACTTTGCTGCCTTACCTCCTGTATGTTTGTTTGTCCATCTGTCTGTCACCAGGCTGTGTCTTTCATATCACGATACGAGCTATTGCTGTATTACTACAGATATATTTTTTAACTGTCTAACTGATCCGAATATGATAACTATGAACCAAAACCGCCATGGTGAGCATTTTGGGGAACAATTTTGCGTCTCAGTTACTCTTCTATAGTATGGTATTTCTATGTTGAGACGCTTCAAACTAATTTATGATCCATCGACTTGGGCCGGTCGTAGAGTGCACGTGTCGGGTCTAATTTGACCCACAAATTCCTGTAATTATCCAACTCGGAGGCTTCTATTTAAAATTATTGGGTCTTATTGAAATCGAAGTTGAAACTTACGCGGGAAGTTGGGCCGTTATTTGACGTTTATAGTGCTTTAAATTACTTTGCTTTCGGATACTATGTTAAAATCATTGAAGATACTACGCAGACTCAAGTGGTTCATGATTACTTAGACGTTGTATTGTAAACTTTTAGAAATATAAGAATTATTTATCTAAGTATATTTTCTAAAAAAAATTGCCGATAATATCCCAAGTATGACTCGTCCGATTACATAAATAATAATAATAATAATATCAATAACTGATTTTTGTAAAAGAAAAATAGAACATACCGATTTCAATAGGTTAACAAATGACATACAAAAAGCCGGTCAAAAATAAAATGCAATTCTCCCCGATTATTATCGGTCCTACAAAAAGTATGACGTGGGCAGGCACCCTAACTTTGATTACAGATTAAGGCCCAATTACACAAACGTCTGTTAGTCTTATCACTTTGTTGAAATGTCATGTCTTCTCTTTCATTCATATTAAAAAGCAAACAGGTCACCTGATGGAAAGCAACTTCCGTCGCCCATGGACACTCGCAGCATCAGAAGAGCTGCAGGCAGCTGCTTTTAAGAGGGAATAGGGTAATAGAGGAGGGTAGGGGATTGGGCCTCCGGTAGACTCACTTACTCAGCGAAACGCCGGTTTTCTGTGAGAACGTGGTATTTCTCCGGTCGAGCCCGCCCATTCGTGCCGAACGGGGGCTCTTCCACGTAACTTTAATAGTCGTTGATGAAATTGGGCCTTAGGCTACGTTTAATTACGGCCTGCTTGGGATACTTAACATGTCTGGACCTCAGGCTAATCCTTGCTACATGTAATACAAATTTCTCATTACACACACCTCGGTACGGCCAACCGACTATTATATAGATTTTGGTCCGAGCCAGGCCCGGACTATGCAAGATGCTATCTCATCTTATATAAATAAAAAATATTTTTCGTAAGCCTCACTAAAACTCGACATCTCGGATACCGGGATGTCAAAATTCTATTGAACCTCAAATACCGCGTTCTATGGCTCCATTTAAATTTTTCAATTTTTTTTCAAGTTTTACAAAATTGCGCCAATCAGGAACTGATTTGGAAGAATAGCCATAGCGTCTTTGTCCTTTGTTTCATGAAACAGTATAGAATAAACTTTTTTTTAGACCCTATACTGCCCCGCAGCTGGGCAAAGGCGGGAGGCCTTTGCCCAGCTGCGGGGTAGTATAGAATAACCTAGATGGCAATTTTCCCGCGCTTTACTATTTTGTTTTTTTTTCATTTTTTTTTAAATATTAAATGTTAGGTGGAGGAACTAAATAGAAAAAAATATTTTAATAAGTATTAAAAAAAATGAAAATTATAATTTTAATAAAGTAATTAATCAGGATTTTCTCAGTTTTATTAAATAAGAAAGCCTCATCTGAACAATAATTATTATTAATTTCAAAAGTACTAAATTAAAAAAAAATACTTATTTTAAAAAAAATTGTATCACTTAAAATTAAAATCCATGTTAATTTTAAAAACACGAAAGTGTGTCTGCCTGTTAGCTATTCACGTCCAAACCACTAAACCGATTTTGCTGAAATTTGTCGTCACCTTGAGTGGCGGCAAAGGAAATATGATACATTTTATCCCGGAAAAATGTACAGTTTCCGCGCGATAAACGAATTTTGGCACAACTAAATTATGGGCGTCATCTAGAAGTAAATATTTAAAAAAAGTTTCACTATGCATTTATACGTTTCTTGAACCTAACTACATACATCTATCTAATCATATTTTAAATCCAACTCACAATCCGGGCCTGATCATCTGGCCGCAGTCCAAATTGAACAAGTTTTTAGTGTAACGTCAAGTATGATCGTTTATTCATACTCCTAAAGTTCCGCTTCTTACAATACTTCAAGTTATTGTTTTCGAGAGGACATTGAAAACTTCGAGTATCCAAAACTTGGGAGAACATTTTGAGCATAAAATTGTTACACGGTGATAAAGTAATCAGTGCTCCTGAGCTTTTACACGACTACGGCGCGGTGGAATAGAAGGGTAACTGCAGTAGGGTAATAATAAAGCGTTGACTTGTTATTTGCCCGCTAAGTATGAAAAAGCGACATGAAAAAAGTCGACACTACTGCTCGAAAAAAATCAGGGCAGTTTAGACTATCCGACGCATAGATTTATATATATAGGCCTGCATTGTCCTGAAAGACATGTAAATATTATTATTACTATTATTATTATTTATATTAAATAAGGGGGCAAACGAGCAAACGGGTCTCCTAATGGTAAGCAACTGCTGTCGCCAATGGACACTCGCAACATCAGAAGAGCTGCAGGTGCGTTGCCGGCCTTTTAAGAGGGAATACGCTCTTTTCTTGAAGGTTTTCAGGTCGTATAGGTCCGGAAATTATACTGCTGATGACAGTTCGTTCCAGAGTTTTACAGTGCGCGGCAGAAAGTTACGCGAGAAACGCACGGTGAAAGACTGCCACTCATCAAGGTGATGAGGATGGTATATTTTTCGCGTGGAGCGATGGCTAGGTGGTATGATTCCGAACAATTCCTCAGAGCACTCCCCGTGATACAACCGATAGAGGATGCAAAGTGAAGCTACATCTCGGCGTAATTCCAGGGGGTCCAAGCTGTTTGAAACACTATCGCAGTCAACAATTCGAGCGGCCCTTCGTTGGATACGATCCAGAGCGTTGGTATTTTGGGAGGGTTGGGAGCAGTTGGTATTTTGGCGCCCCTGCCCGGAGGTGAGAACAATATACTTGTAGAGTTGTAGGCGTTGGTCTGGACTGAAGTACCGTCTCGCTCTGTTAAGAACACCAAGCTTCTTCGAGGCTAATTTGGCCTTACCCTCTAGATGATATCGGAACTGGACTTCGCTCGATATGTTGAGGCCAAGTATCTCAATGCTAGGGGAGATGGTTAAAGATGTGCCCTCGAAACGAAGATATACGATCATTGGTGACTTTTTAGTGGTAAACGCACAGACTTGTGTCTTGGCGGGGTTGAATTGGACCAACTGAAATAAATAATAAATTAATAATATTATGGGTGTAATATATTAAAAATATGTAAAATAATATTCGAATATCGAATATTCCAATATTCAATATCTCATACGAAAAGGTATGCGATGAAACAGACACAAAAACATTATGAATCGGAATGGCGTGGGCGTTAGCTTGAATATGAATCTCTCGTCACCGCAGATTTATGTAAGCTATTCCGGAATTTTTGTACGTAATTTCGGAACTCGCTAACTTTTCCGGTAAATTTGAGCTATCGATGTAATTGGAATTTGTTGCTTTAGTAGCGTCAAATATTATGTATCATAATATATTACATACGAGCTTTTGCCCGCGGCTTCGCTCGCGTTAAGAAGTATTGTTATATACAAACTTTATTCCCCTATTTTAACCCCTCGGTGGTGGAATTGATCAAAATCCTTTCTTAGCGGATGCCAACGTCATAATATTTACTTGCATGAAAAATTTCAGCTCGATCCGTCCAGTGGTTTGGGCTGTGCGTTGATAGATCACCATGTCAGTCAATCACCTTTGAGTTTTATATTCATAGATTTTACATTGCATTTTTGACGATCTATTGACGATTTCTAAGATCATATAGATATTTTTATTTTATTTTTATTAATTCAGGAAAATGTTCAAAGACTTACGGATTTTGTCGCGGAGCACTTTTATTAATCCCGACGTTTCGGCTACTTTACAGCGGCCGTGGTCACGGGTGGACTGAGGTGACAGACAGTTATTGAAGTTCTTCAACTACCTGAAGATTCATCAATTTTTGTTTGCGTTCCGATCTACGCAGAACGAACTTACAGTGTCATGAAGCCGAGGTTTCCTAGATTTGCGCGACAAAATCCGTAAGTATTTGAACATTGTAATATAGTGATACTCGCGTAAACCTAAGAAATCATTATACAGGAAAAGTTACAGCTAGATTAACAAGTAGTTTTGAAATAACACAGAAAGGCCAGTTATAAGTTTTCATACCCACAAAATACACTAGAAATGTTAAAACAATATTAGATACGTCCGCAACACCGTTGCGCCAAAATTAATTTATGGCGTGAGAAACGAACATTTTTTTCATAACAAAAGCAACATGTTACCTTTCCCGGGACTCTAATTATTCTAATACCCAATTTCATCAAAATCGGTTCAGCGGTTTGGGTGTGAAAGTCACACTTTCGCATTAATAATATTAGTATGTTTAAAAAATATATTATGTAAACGTAGTGCAAAATATACAGGTGTAACAAAAACAAGTGATAATACTTTAGGATGTGTACGTGTTCCTTGTAGAGAGTTCACTGTGAAAGTAGCAGCCCTGAAAGACCAACTTTTTTTTTTTTCACTTTTGTATGGGGAAACTCGTGACGCTCGGGCCCTTGCCCATACAAAAGTGAAAAAATTTTTTCGTCTTTCAGCGCTGCTACTTTCACAGTGAAGTCTCTACAAGGAATACGTACACACCCTAAAGTATTATCACTTACTTTTGTTACACCCTGTATATTTACATATTTTACACTGCGTTAACATACATATTTATATTTTAAGATCGTAGGGGTATAATAACATTATCTTTATCTTTGTTACGTCACAAACATCCTTTTACTATATTTCCTTTAATAAATCATTTTATTAACACGTTTAACATCTCAAATGTAGTCGAAATAAATCTTCCTCCCTTATCATCAGACGGCGAGAGAGTAATAGGCAATTTATTACAATTTCATAAAGAAAAAAAAAACTTTTTACCAGAATAATGGGTCATATTTCATAGCAAAGAGTGAGTTCGAGATTAATGACACAAAACGGTTTATTTACATAAATAAATTATTGGTGTAGAGGAAATTATAAGTTCGACTTCTCAGGGTTGGCGATGCATTCTTGTAATGTAGGTATTAAAGTGTTTTTTTTTTGTAGCGTTGTGCATGCCATTGGGCTAAAAGTATTAAAGTCGTAGTGTACGTGGGAGAGCCATGCTTCGGCACGAATGGGCCGGCTCGACCGGAGAAATACCACGTTCTCACAGAAAACCGGCGTGAAACAGCGCTTGCGCTGTGTTTCGCCGAGTGAGTGAGTTTACCGGAGGCCCAATCCCCTACCCTATTCCCTTTCCTACCCTCCCCTATTCCCTTCCCTTCCCATCCCTACCCTCCCCTATTACTTTATTCCCTCTTCAAAGGCCGGCAACGCACCTGCAGCTCTTCTGATGCTGCGAGTGTCCATGGGCGACGGAAGTTGCTTTCCATCAAGTGACCCGTTTGCTCGTTTGCCCCCTTATTTCATTAAAAAAAAAATTGATCGAAAATTTGTATAAGTACGAGTAAGGCGAGTAAGCCTCACTCACTCACTCACTCGGTGGCGCAAGAAATCAAAAGCAAACTGGCGTGCTTTTTATTTCTTCTCCTACGCCGCACCGATCTATTCTTCCTTCGTCTTACGAACTTTTGAACTGGTGACGTATTTATTTTAACGTCTTTTGCGCGTGCCAACGACACTTTGCAACGGCGCTAAAGAAGTTTTCACTTAAAAAATATATTTTTTTATTACTGCCGAAATATACTATACATTAAACAGAAACGAGAATATTTATTTATTTATTTATTAAAAAAAACTCCCGAGTGTCAGCCCTAGCGAAACAAATAGACAATCTATTTTCAGGAAGCAGGATCCGTTAAACTATAGATTTGTTCTCTACGTCGTACAGAAGAAATTCGCGATATTGTTTTTTTATCATCCGCTTTTTTTCCTGACGACATAAAATCGTATTGAGTTCAGTTGAGGTTCAGTATGATATCGAGTAAATAGTGGATTACTGGGAGATTGGATTTATATATTGCTTATAAATACGTTTATGTGTATAATGCCTGTTTCACCACTTCCAGATGAGTGCTGGTTATGCTATCCACAACTTATCTGACAGCTATACTCCATCGGTCAGATAAGTTATGGATAGCGTATCCGGCACTTATCAGGAAATGGTTAAACATCTCCTAAGAGTCAGTTTATATTATAAGTGCAAGTGATGAGGTGGTAATACGATGCATTTTAAATGAGCCATTCTATAATTCATGAAGCCTACGCACAAAAATTATTTTTGGAAACTATAAATTTTTTCGTAAGCATCTCCATGAAAAGTTTTATTCAGCTGTCTGTTATCTCCTCACTAAGTTTTCCCTACTTTCATGGCTTGTTTCACAACATCCTGATAAAGCGCCAGATAGGCTATCCATAACTTATTTCACAGATTCTACTTACTCTGTGAAGTTAAGTGGTGGATAGCCTATCCGGCACTTATCAGGAAGTGGTGAAACAGGCCCTTAACCTACCGATGTCTATCTTACAACACATAAAAACTTCTGTTTTTCAGCAGGATTTTCCTCTAATTCGGTGAAAAGTAGAACCTTAATAATGGAATTTTCCAGTATCGAGAGGTAAGCGATGTTTTGGGGAAACCTATAACTTTGTTACGCCTGAACCCTCCAAACTATTTCCATTTAGCTGTTATAATTAAACAATAAGGTTGGAGCGAAGTTTCAATAATTTATTTTACGCTCAAAATCTGTTGTATTTAATTATATAAACAGATTTTATTTATATTAAATTATTATTTACACAACAGAGTTTATATATATATCCAAAGAAATATCATGCCTTTGTATAAAGCTACAAATTATTATTGGAACGTAGTTCCTTATCGCGCGTTGCGCCTTGGGCTAGACTGAAAAAGTTGTAACGACACTTTTTTATTAGTACCTGCATGGTAGGGGCAGAGGGCGTTGATAGTATTCCTGTGCCTCAACTAGATGAGGTTTTTTTGAGAATAAACAGCGATGCGTCGTTAGTATTCCTGGGCGTCAGTAGATGGCGTTTTTTTTTTAATTTTTTTTTGAGTGTATTGTGGTACAGGTATACAGGTTTTTTGAACATAAGAAATATTTTCGTTCCATTCGGGTGTCCCTTGACACCTCTCAAGTTTTTATCTTTTATAGAATCTCTAATGTATCCATACTAGTATTATAAATGCGAAAGTGTGTCTATAAATCTGCATGTTACCTCTTCACACCCAAACCACTAAACCTATTTGTCAGATATTTGTTATGGAGATATAGTTTTATCTCGGAAATATGTATGTATTCTAGTATTTCTGGTGCAACAGAATTGTGGGCATCTAGTACTTCATATATCCGTACTATAAATGTGAAAGGCTGTCCGTCTGTCACCTTTTCACGCATGCTGCCAGATTGCTTCTGTTTCGTTCCAAAATCTTATATCTTTGAACGAGCAATTCTTGTATATAAATATATATATATATATATATATATATATATATATATATATATATATATATATATATATATATATATATATATATATATATATATATATATATATATATATATATATATATATATATATATATATATATAATTGGAATCTCGGAATCGGCTCCAACGATTTTCATGAAATTTAGTATATAGGGGGTTTCGGGGGCGATAAATCGATCTAGCTAGGAATCATTTCTGGAAAATGTCATTTTCATCGGATACCGAGCAAAGCTCGGTCAAACATCTAGTCAACATTTAAGTGTTGAAATTGTTTAGCCATTAACAGTATAGACTATAATATAATATTTAGCGATACTTTTTTTATACTGAAGGCAGGTCTACTTGACTTGGCCCTGATGTCACTGCGACCCTTGAGGATCTATTGTGACTCCTTCGCACTAGAGTATCATCCCCAACCCAATGCTGCTCATAAATTGAACGATGTGGTTGGGGTTGGTGCCACGAATTTCCTCTGTGGATGAGTATTCGTAGCAACCAAGGTACATGTTTCTGCTCTGTAGTAGAGCAGGACAGCCAAGGAGAACGTGTATAGGTGTCTCGCCCTCCTCCTCGCCGAATCTGGAAGTCGTTAAGCTAATACCTTCTCTGTTAAGGTGCTTATTAAGCTTGCAGTGTCCAGTTAGGCTTCTGACAGACGGACAGACAGACACACTTTCACATTTTTTTTAATATTTTTTTTTATGAAAGAAGGGGGCAAACGAGCAAACGAGCAAACGACACTCGCAGCATCAGAAGAGCTGCAGGTGCGTTGCCGGCCTTTTAAGAGGGAATAGGGTAATAGGGGCGGGTAGGGATGGGAAGGGAATTGGGGAGGGTAGGGAAGGGAATAGGGTAGGAGATTGGGCCTCCGGTAAACTCACTCACTCGGCGAGCCGACCCATTCGTGCCGAAGCATGGCTCTCCCACGTATAATATTATAGTATGGATGAATGTTTAAAAAGCCAGTGGCAGTAGCGAACACGAAGAAGCTTCAGAGAGAATATTTAAACAGTCAAAAAATTTAAAAGTACCTACGTCAACAGAATTTGAATACTACATGTTAAACAAAGTTTGAAGCACAAAAATCTCGCGAAGTATGCGCAGTTGAATTCATTTAAAACTGTCGGAGCGAGAATGTATGAAATTATAACAAAAAGCTTATTCAATAATGAAACACTTTGGAGGGCTGTTTAAAGTTTCATGGCGGCCCAATCTGTGGACTTTTACAACATTTTACAAGAAATTGATTGCTTTATTTTCTCTTACCGACCTTTTATTATGTTTTTAGGGTTCAGTACCCAAAGGGTAAAAACGGGACCCTATTACTAAGACTTCGTTGTCTGTCCGTCTGTCTGTCTGTCTCCAGGCTGTAACTCAAGAACGGTAATAGCAAGAGAGTTGACATTTTCACAGATTATGTATAATATCAGCCGTTGCCGCTATAACAACAAATACTAAAAACAAAATAAAATTTATATTTTTTTTGGGCTCCCATACAACAAACGTAATTTTTTGCCTTTTTTGCTCAATATAAGTAATGGCAATATAAGTAATGACAACAGGCACTTGAAATTTTCACAAAAACCTTAAATATATGCGTACTTTAACAAATAATAATGTTTCAATTAAAATTTTGGGGGGTTCCTATACAAAAAACACAATTTTTGACCTATTTTTACTCTACAACGGTACGTAACTCTTCGTGTGCGAATCCGGCTCGCACTTGGCCGATTATTTTTATAAAATTTGGCTTTTTAAGGTTCCAAGTGGAAATGTTTAGAACGAAACCATAGCACTGTACGCTGTACTGTAAAAATCAAATAGTTAATGCCAATTAGTAGTTTATCGTGCAAAAATCGTACAACTTTCCAGGACTTAAGACTATGGCTTAGACTTAAACCTATGGGTGACGCTGAACCAAATTTGTGTGCAAAAATTTCATTAAAATCGGTTCAGCGACTTTAGCGTGACAAGGTATTTACAGACAGACCGACAGTCAACAGATATACTTTTGACACTTTCGAAACTGATAGAATAAATACTTCGAATCCGTTAAAAAATCACGGCATGGCGGAAAAGGTTCCGATATTATCAGTTAAATAAGGCACCCTGGGGCCACAGGTGAGGGGAGAGTGGGTCTAGGGGGGAGGGGCGTACGTGATGCCTGATAATGAACGAACGTGAGAAGACGTGAAACCTATTTGTTTGTTAATGGATTCTTTGTTAAAACGGATCTTGGGTAAATAGCACGCAACTATTCAATGGTTTTTCCTCAAGAGTATAATAGATGTATTTATATCTAACTCGGTTGCTAATTCGTTATTTACGTTTTTACGGGTATGAGAAATAAGTATTTGTATATTTAAACGTGGGAGAGCCATGCTTTGGCACGAATGGACCGGCTCGGCCGGAGAAATACAACGAGCTTACAGAAAACCGGCGTGAAACAGTGCTTGCGCTATGTTTCATCGAGTGAATGAGTTTACCGGAGGCCCAATACCCTACCCTTTTTACCTTCCTTACCCTCTCCTATTTCCTTCCCTACCCTCCCCTATTCCCTTCCCTACCCTCCCCTATTCCCTCTTAAAAGGCCGGCAACGCACCTGCAGCTCTTCTGATGCTGCGAGTGTCCATGGGCGACGGAAGTTGCTTTCCATCAGGTGAAAAAAATTGTCGATTCTCTTCTGAGAACTTCTGAGAACTCTAGGCGTACAAAATTTCATCTAAATAAGTAAAACCTTTTAGGAAGAGTTCGTGTCGCAATCAACGTCGCGATACAAAAATTTTGCGAACCCGAAATATCGTTCTATCCACCTATCAAACCAAAAATCATGAAGTAGAACTACATGATATGGGTGGTTATGATTTATTATGAAATCCTGAATCGTGATTTTAAAATTTCTTTAAAAGTTAAATACTAAAAGCGTCTTAAAAACAGTTTGTCATTAAAGAGGTTAGTCTGAATATGTGAACTCCTTACTTGGTTAAAAGATCCTTTGAGTCTTTCAAACATAAATATTTCCACGTATATGGCAGAACAATGTTTGTCGCCTCAGCGCGTAATAATGTTATGTAATTGTGTATTATATAGTATGAAATAACTATGTACATACTTTACGTACAAGTCCGACGCGATTAACCAACTACGCGTGTATTCATAACTTAATCCTCGGGGCATAGTGTAGGGCTGCGAATATCTTATATCGATATCCATAAACTAATAATATAAAAATGAATAATTTGTAGGGTTTCTTATGTCGGTTTTACTCACATAGTTCCCGTTTCGGTGGTAGATCAACCATCAACAATTAGGACAATTATTGTTCTGTAAACAAATGTTTTAAATGTTATATTTAGAAAAAAAAATCAATTAGTATTTCATTTTTTATAAAACTGTCGCGCTGTATTCGCAAAAGTATTTAATAAAACAAGTAGGTAATTGCTATCGAATAGACAGCATCGTAAATGTTACGTGATGATATTAATTAATTGAATTCGTTTCAAATTACAAAATGCAAGTGATGATATATTTTAATGACACAAATGAAAAATTATAAAACACTATTTGCAGCATAAATCATTCAAACAACGCGATCGGTTGTATTCATAACATAGCAATAAACGCGGCACAGGTTGAATAAATTCTCAAAATATACTTTGTTTAAGCTGCACAGTAAAATATCGTAGGTGAAATTCATTCTGAATGCACATAAAATAAATAACTGCGCTACAGTTCGTGAACTAAATGTCTATAAATGAATTCGAAAGCGCCTTTTGGCAACGTCGTGCGGCGGGTTGCCAATAGTTATGTCGATAAAAACGGGCCCCTCACTATGAGGAGTATTGTCTAATGCATCAATATGAAATTCAATGAGGGTATGCTAGAACAAGTTGAGGCTTAGGGGTTCTCGTAATTTGAGTGGCCGAATTGTTTAATAAATTACTATTTTGCAGGCATCATCAAATCATGCTAACTAGCGATGGGAAAAACCTTGAAACAAAGCATAGAATTTGCTACGTTGAGACGTAGCAAAATCTATGTGATTCTCGTCAGGCTTTCACGTCAGTTTGCCTTATTAATGTGGAATGTGGATTTATGCCTGGCAAGGCATAAATGGCTCCTTTAGAGGCTGGTACAGCTGGCAAGCTGTACCAGCCTTAATATTGTAATCCATAATATTGTAATCCCATTTTCATGTAAAAATGTTGACAAGATGAGAACATAATATTATAGTTCGTGGTGTCAAAAATTAGCAGATATCATGTAGAGCCAAGTTTCTAACCTTACATGAGAAGGCCAATCGATCACACAGGGGAATGTACAAAGCGAGTATTATTAAATAAATATTGTTAATACTATTTTTTCAATATCAAAATACTTATGTATATTGATGCTTTTTGTAGAACTTTAGAGCTATTTTCATATTATTTCGTTACATAATTGTGAAACTTGAAGAATCAATTTTTTTGTCATATTATAATATCTGAAAAACCGCAAAAAAACGCAAAAGTACGGAACCTAACGCGCCCAAGACTTTTTAAATGTTAAATTAAATAAATGCGTGTAGCGGACGTTTAAATTATTCAAAAGAATATCATGAGTCATCACAAAAGATTATGAGAAAGAAATTTGTTCCAATTTGCACGTGGCACGGCGGGAAGAGGCTCACCTCTGGAAGGTTCTGAGTCTAACCTTTGTCAGATGTGGGTCAGATAATAATTAATGGGTCACAGATGTGGGTTAAAGATTTACTGACCGAATATGTCGTAGGGTACTTTAATGGCATATTATAGCGTTAAACTGAGTAATTATAGCTATTGATCTATATAAAAATATTTGATATTACACATTTTAAAATGATTGTCGGATTGAATAGTTTGGTGGCGAAGCGATCAGTGCCACAAATAATAATTTAATTTAGTGCCTGACCACTGTTGTGATGCATTCATCTATGTATTTTAATAACAACATTATTATATACTTTGTAATCAATTGAAAATAGCCATCAGAGAATTAATGTTATTACGAAAATGACGTGCCACATATTTAAGAACAAATTACTTTTTATATAATATATTCATTAACAAGCTATAATTTCTAAGTATAATAATAAGTAATAACAATATGTGTAGTATATCTAAGCGACAGTTTCTGATGACTCACTACAAACTTATAACAAATTAGGAGACGCCCGTAACTCCGTTGCGTCACAATTCGTTTATCACGTGGGAACCGTACATTTTTCTGGGATTAAAATCATGCTATGTTTCAGCAAAATCGGTTCAGTGGTTTAGGCGTGAAGAGGCAACAGACATAAATACACATTTTTCAGGTTTCAGTAGCATTTGTAACCTTATTCTAAATTCAGCGAAACAACAAACAACAATTTTAATCTTTCATCCGTCCATTGAATATAAATTCAGGGTTTTTTTAGGCAAGGCATCAATAAAATTGATTTAGTACACAATGCCGGCTCGGTCGCCGCTTCTAACTCTCCTGTGAATAGGATTAATGTATTGAAACCATGTAAAAATGTTGCTGCAGTGCTCTGTTACATTGTATAAGCGGCATATAAACAGAACAATACGAAACGTTGTTTAAAAATATTATTAGTGACAAAACGTTTTTTTTTTAATTTTTTTTATTAATGAAATAAAGGGGCAAACGAGCAAACGGGTCACAAAGCAACTTCCGTCGCCCATGGACCCTCGCAGCATAAGAAGAGCTGCAAGTGCGTTGCCGGCCTTTTAAGAGGGAACAGGGTAATAGGGGAGGGTAAGGAAGGAAAGGGAAGGGAATAGGGGAGAGTAGAGAAGGGAAAGGAAGGGAATAGGGAAGGGTAGGGAAGGGAATGTAGGGGATTGGGCCTCCGGTAAACTCACTCACTCGGTGAAACACAGCGCAAGCGCTGTTTCACGCCGGTTTTCTATGAGAACGTGATATTTCTCCGGTCGAGCCAGCCCATTTGTGCCGAAGCAAGGCTCTCTCACCCCTTTCCGAACCCTACCCTATTCCCTTCCCTTCCCATCCCTACCCTCCCCTATTACCCTATTCCCTCTTAAAGGGCCGACAACGCACCTGCAGCTCTTCTGATGCTGCGAGTGTCCATGGGCGACGGAAGTTGCTTTCCATCAGGTGACCCGTTTGCTCGTTTGCCCCCTTATTTCTTAAAAAAAGCACCCATATAACGGTTTTGTCGAGTTAGATTTTTTGCCTTAACGTCTTTTCCTAATAGGTAGATCATATTGCTCTATTTGATTTTACAAGTGAACACCTCATATAGTACCACGAGTGACATTTGCGTTGACATTACCCAACAAAATGGCGGTCGACAAAATTGGGAGTTGGGAATCAATTTTGCTGTCATAATGTTCGTTTCGAATTTCCGTTTCCCGTAAAACACATATACGTGCATGACGCTCCAGTTGGCACAGCTAGTGGCGCAAACTACGTGAACTAGAGTTTTGGAATAATAGTATTTTAAAAAGATTAAACCGACTTCAAAATTGTACGTAATTGAGAATTAAAATTCCGTATCTCAAAAACTGCTGCACCGATTTTGATGAAACTAGCACTATTCCCTAAGTTGAACAAAACCTAGTACAACAAAAATGAATTACTCAAATCGGACTCGTAGTTCCAGAGAAACATAAAAACATACATACAAACATACATACACTTGGTCACATTTGCTCAGATGCTGATATAGACTAACATAAACTGAGCAGTTTTGGGAATATTACATATACATATGCGTCGAATTGATAACCTCCTTTTTTTGAAGTCGGTTTAAAACTGAACTAAAGAAGTTCAAGAAGCGCTATTTTTGAGAACCAACATCATTTTTACCCATTAAAAGTGTACGCATTTTTGGGATGGGTAAAAATGTTGTTGTAGGTGATCTTTTGTCAGGTGTGTTTTTGAAACATATTTTTTAGGACGGATCAGACAAACAGAAAATCGATGAAGCGGACCACATATCAGACATCAGAAAAACACACATTTTTACTGATACTCGGGTCAGCCTATAACTTGGTCCCCGGGTGAAAATCATAAGATTACCTGTACCGTGTCCCGGCTAACCGCATTCCCCCCAGTTTTTGCCGGACTTCGTTACCCCTCGTCACAAATTACGCCTGATTTCACGACGTCCACGTTGACGCCGTGTTATTGGGAAAACATTATGTAGAGGTAGTTTATTGAAAAGAGTAGTTTATTGAAAAATATAAATTTCAAATGTATATTATACAGTAACTTAGAGTTTTGTTTTACGATTGTTTTATATGGCCCATGCGCCATGTTATTGGGAAAATACGATAAATAATTGAAAACAAAATAAATGTAATATTTCAGGGGGGCTCCCTTACAACAAACTTTTATTATATAAAAATTTAGTCTTTTTTGCTCTATATCAATAATGGCAACAGGCAGGTACTTGATTTTTCACAAAGTCCTTAGTCATATGTGCACATTAATAATATTTAATAATAATAATAAATTATAATAAAAAATTAAGGGGGGCTCCCATACAAAAAATACAATTTTTGGCCTAATTTTTGTCTATAATGGAACGGAACCCTTCGTGCTCGAGTCTGATTCGCACTTGGCTGATTATTAACTTCCCGTGAATCAATGAATTTTCAGTTAATTTTATATTGATGAAAGGGCTTCAAATACATTATTCAAGTCGACTTGAATTAACTTGACGAATTGGAATCAATAGCTAAAGTCTGGCACTTTGATTAGTATTATTAGGTTCAGTGCAGACTTCCGACCTCTCGTGGCTAACGACATTTAGATACAATTTTCATGAATTCAGCATCGACGCATACCTAGAGTTATACATTGTTAAAAATATTGGCCACAATTTTTTTTTTATATTAAAATTAGGGGGCAAACGAGCAAACGGGTCACCTGATGCAAAACAAAAACCATCACCCATGGACACTTTGCTATCGTATCGGAATTGCGACTCCACCGATTAGAAATATAAAAATAATTACCGATTTAATGACAGGTTAAAGGTATTTGGTGAAAATTCGTGTTTATAATAACTATTAATAGCTTACAACTTTTTTGTACAGTTTTATTTGACTACAAATACACGAACTATTTATTACATTGTTCAATGTTCATGTTAAACTAATTTAAAATGATAAAAAACCTTAACAAAATTGAAAAGAAAGACATAAAAGTTGTTTTATTGTTATGAGCTGGGCCGGCAACGCGCCTGCAGCTTTTCTGATGTTGCGAGTGTCCATGGGCGACGGTAGTTGTTTTCCATTAGGTGACCCGTTCGCTCGTTTGCCCCCTTATTTCATTAAAAAAATGAATTAGCTGAAATTTAAAAATGAAACACATAATATTATCACATAATAATCTCACTAACTACTGTCGTAAGCACTAGATGTAGCGGTATAATGTGGTCCGTTTGCACGTACAGAGCCAGACTTATTGCTATTAATAGTTCGATAATCACTATCGCCCTTTGTAAGCTGAGAACTTTGATATACTCCACTTGCACCATTTCGAATTAACCTTATCATATTGTCTCTTTTGTTCCTCATATTTATGAAAGAGAAGGCACGATATTTTGACGAATGATTAGCGATAGCCTAGATGTGAGTAAGTTGGCCTTACCGTGTGCAGACCTACCAATTCGGAGCATATTGTTAATTAATTTTCATATATTTAGCTTCTCAGATGTATTAGATTTCATTTGTGTGAATGAGCATAATATTATTGAATGCTTAGCGGTGTTTTGTTTTAATAAATTTTGATTTGAGCGTACATAACTTAAGGTAAAGGTCTCTCACCGATGCGATGTTACAACATAATATCGGAAAATTCACAAATAATTGGAGAGGTAAGGGCCTGTCCACGTCATCTCCACGTCACGACGTTGTCATCGTGGAACGGTGCGGTAACGTGGCACGGTACGTTGACGTGACGTATTTATACGTCAACGTAACGTAAAAATGCGCGTCTATTTTCTTCTCTTTCTCCGTTTTTAACTATAGCAAAAGAAGAATACGTACTATGCGGTCGTAAGTGAAAAACAATAAAAAATATATAATATTATAAAGGACGCTATCACAAAAAATATTACAAAAATTAGCAGGTCAGTACGAATATCGACGTTAAGGACATTAAAATAACATTCAATATCAGCGCGCCTTGTACAGTGGCGGTAACGACGCTCGCCGCGTTCTTGATAGGGCGAAAATGTATGAAGAAATTTGAGATCGTTTCTTATTTTTCTTATAACGGAAATATAATTTATTTCTATATAATATTTAGCTATTTGTACAGGGGACTAAATAAGCAACATTTTTTTTGTATATTTATTTTCCTTAGTTCAGTGTATTTAGCTATAATGGTACCTAATCAAACCCCATTTTTTTAATTTTTGCGATTATTGTGATGGTTAAAACGTAAGTATGTGAAAATGTTGTATGCGGCTATAAATGTTTTATGGTGTAGACGTGGAGATGAATATATTATTTTTCATTTAAAACCAAAATATCCTCGCAGTGTGACTCCTAATTCTTTAAAATATAATGAAAAATCGCTGATATTTGTGAAAAAATGTGTACCTTAAATCATAGGATATTATGATCTTCAGAGTCAGTAAATAATCCATACTAATATTATAAAATAATATGTGAAAGTGTGTCTGTTAGTGTGTCTGTCTATGTGTCTGTCTGTCTGTTGTTTCTTTACTAGATGACTATGGGTCCCGGAGAAGGACATAGTATAATATTGGTGCAATGGAGTTGCAGGCGTCATCATGTTAACAATACATTTAGGAAAACTAAAGAAATTGGAGTACTAAATAGCACACTTTGGAGCAACGAAAAGGCTTGTAATAAAGTGAACTCAAAGTCTTGGGAAATTAAGCACTCAGCTCCTTTGCTGTACAAATTACCAGCACTTAAACAAAAGGTTTAATTATGTTTTGACCGTTGTATTTAAAATTTTCAGTTTTTTAGAAAAAAAGGTTAAAATTTAACAGTTTTCTTTGAGGTAGCTCCTAAGCGAATTGACAGACAGCTAAAAGGTGACAATATGATCCATATTTTAAATTGTTGTTATAATTTTCCTTAAACTTTATTAAGGCGACGCCTTGATAATTTGGCTGCAGCGATATCGACTTTTCTCAGGAATGACTAAAGCTAAGAAATTCAAGTTCATTGTCAGTATTCATCATGTCTTTGTTAACCCTCGACAAAAAAGAGGGGTGTTATAAGTTTGACGTGTCTGTCTGTCTGTTTGTCTGTGTGTGTATCTGTCCGTGACATCGTAGCATCCAAACGGGTGGACCGATTTTGATCTAGTTTTTTTTGTTTGAAAGCTGACATGATCGAGAGTGTTCTTAGCTATAATTCATTATCATCAGCCTCCTTAGTGCTGGACAATCAGGGTTTATCTGGTTCATGAAAGGCCGTTAGCAACTTGTAGTCGTTTGATGGGTTTTATATTTCATTCTAGTTCGTGACATTTGTGAATATACAATAAACGTATTACGTAATAATGAAAAGTTGACCTGGTGCTGCAGCATAACCTGGTTATGAATAGGATATCCAACTCCTCGCCAACTTAGAGCAGAGGTTTCGTGTTTGGGCTCATTTTAATAGCGACAACCAGTAAGAAGTAGATAAATAGTAAATATTTTCATGCTGCTGCTGCAGCATCACCTAGATTCTATAGGAACCGAGCTTCGTATGAACCCAAAGTGGAGGCTTCATGTTTGGGCTCATATTAACGGCCTCATCGAAAAGAACATTGATAGATGGTAATCATGAGACTATGATTCTGTTGATAGGAATTATTCTGCACTTTAACCAACACGAGTTTAAAAAGTATGAAATAAAATTAAATTAAGATTTAATTTTATTTCATACTTAATTGTCAAGGTGTGTCGGGGGACCGCTAATGTAGATGTTTAATTTCATATAACATTATAGTTTAAGGATCAATTCACAGCGAACTGAATCGAGATAATCAGCGACTTGGCGGTTGTAGGTTGCAGTTTACTTGGCGGTACCCCGACACACCGTGACAACAATTATGGACTAAAATATTACTTTACACAAGTTAGGAATTATTTGAACTTAAAGGCAGTAATTATTATTTCATTACTTTTTAAAGTTGTTTGGCGGGGGTTTTTTTAAATTTCTTAATTTTATTTTATCTTTGAATTAGGTACTCATAGCATAACACGATTGGTCAACTTTTATAACACAGAATAATAGAAAAGACTACTGTAAAAAAAGATATTCCAATTTTGTCAATAGAGGAGAGTGATTTAAGCTTCCAAAATTTGTACCAACGAGGAAATTGATTCCTAGGCAGTTGCCAGACCAACGTTATTTGGTCGGATCATGTCATTTCAATGTTAATTGTGATCTCTCGGCTGCGTTTGACGTAACGCAACCAAACTACGTTGGTCCCCCATCTGCATAGAAATCAACTTCTCTGATAGTACATAAATTGGCTTAAGCATACACTTCATATAATCAAATGTTACAAGCATACACATTATATAAGCTATGGGCAACTTAAAATTTGCCCATAGCTTATATGAAATGTATTCATGGTTTTTAAATTACGCGACAAAAACCATTTTGTCGCTTACGCCTTTTAAATTTTTTGCTGTTCCATTGCTTGTTTTCTATGAGAAGTCGGGCCGGTCTCTCATAAAAAACAAGCAATCTAAAACATATCCAACACGGTTTCTTACCGCGGCGTCACCTTAAATGTTTTTGCTTGTAGCTGACATACGTTACAAATTACAACTGTAGCAACCAGTCTTACTTCACTATCACACTCCTATGTTGCAATATTTTACCAAAATTCCAGTCGACAACACCAAAATCTGCAACATTCTAGATCCAACGACATAATCAAAGTCGGTTACGTAAAGTGAGTAATTCTCAAAGTTTTCTGTTTAAAAGGACGGGATATTCGGTATTGGCGCGTTGCCACGGGCACAATTTTTACTCAAACATCCCAATCCGAGCTCTTTTATAACCTGCGGATCTAGTTTTACCATCCAATTCTAACGATTACGCAATAAGTAGATTGTTTTATGAAATTAAAACGTATCACCTGATGGACTGATGGTAAGCGATATAATATAGCACACACACCACACCACACAGATTCTGACTGGACAACGCCTCGCCTTCTACTTGCACAGAATCAAATTGGAGGAGGATCCGTCGTGCCTGTGTCAGCCAGGATTTGAGGAGACGGTTCCTCACCTGTTACTCGAGTGTCCAATTTTTGCTAGAAATAGATATGATATTGATCAAGAATTGGGCACATCGATGATGGGTGAGAATCTGCCTGCCATCCGGGGGGGGGGGAAAAAGAGAGATTTGTTTCTCGCTTTTTGTAAGACGATAGTGTGTGTTGCGAACAAGATTAATTGTAGTAAGCTATTGTGATTGTAAGCTGTGATATTAGGGTAGTTGAACGTTGTGCCGTATTTTTTTATTTTTTTATTGTTTTAATTTTGACATATTATTGTTTTGTAAATTGTAATTTTAATTAGAACGAAATTTAATATTTATTGAACCTTTACCTAGTATTTAGCAATTTATTGTAAATTTTATGTAATAAGATAGCAACAAGCCCTGACACAGTTAGGGGGATGAGAATTTATTAAAAAAAAAGATATAATATAGCAAGCGTATAAATCACTTATATTTTTTATTTTAAACTACCTAAATAATTTTAATGCAGTTTTCAGCAATATAAAGATTGATTTAACACGATTAATATGTATGTATGTATGTTGCGTCATGTACGTATTAAGTAGTTAAGTATAAACTAAATTCTAATTGTCATCTAGTTTAGTATTTACTAAATTTTAACTTGCTACTTGTGTTTACATGCAATTCAAAACTTAAAATTAAGTTAACTACTTATAAACTTAATACGTGTAAACCAACCATTAGTGTACAAAACAAACAAGAATGTAAAATACTTTTTTTCTTTATTGAATACATACAGCGTATTACGATTTGGAACTAAACATGTAACAATTAGTATCATGAGCTCTTAAATCCATTCACTTTACGTCCTTGTACAGTCAGATAAGGACGTAAAAAGAATGGATTTAAGAGCTCATGATAGAGGCCCTGTAACAAGTATTACATTGTTTGATAAATAGTAGTGTTATTTAACATTGTAATTACTATAGTCAGGTTAGATTTTTTCTGATATTAATTACGTACAAAATAAAAAGATGTTACAAGAATATTACTAGAAAAACAGAATGAACATTTTACTTTTAAAAATAAAAATAAAATAAGATGATGCTGCCCAATATGACCATATTTATTGAACAAAACTAGATTCACGCACACCTAAACAATAAAAGAAAACCCTTACATTAGATTTCATTACCTTATGTTGGGCAAAATATTTATATCTGTCCAATAAACGAAACACGTACTCACATAATATATGTCGGAGAAACATATAGCCCGATAACCGTAAAATATAAACCTACCAGATTAAATAAGTCGGATTTACCACGTGGTCTGAATGTATAGGGCAAACAGAACCTCGGGAATAGGGTGGTACTTGCGGGCTATTTTGTTTCAAGGGTACAGGTATAAGTTACAAGTTGCAAGATTGTTTCGTTTTTTTAAGTTAAATAATAATTATGTAAGTTTTAAGGTGGAATTTTTACATTTCCAGGTAGTGTACATTTAGGCTGCATCGAGCAATACAGCCTAAAATTATTAGATGCTTAAGGAAATTCCAAGTCCAAAAATTGCTAAAATTCCTATCAAATCGATTTACATAGAAACTCAAGCTACAAACAACACAAACACTTGTCAATCTCTTTCATTACGCTAGATCCCTATTTTGCTAGTCATAAAATTATCAAAAACGTCCCAGTCGTAAATCAAAAAATCACAGGTTGGCGAAACATTTTTAAGTGAAATTTATATAAGCCGTGAATCATTTCCCATCGAGCGTGTTAACCAAAGGTTTACGACCACTGTCCGCCGCGCAACACGTTATGGCCTCCCGAAAATGACGATTAATTTGTATGTAAATGATATTTGTGTAATTGAAATATTTATTTATGATCGAAAATACGCTTTTGTTCTATATTTATTTACACGGCAACCGGCTGATATTATAGTATCAATATATTTATAGCATTAAATAATTGTAATAATGTATAATATGATATTAAATTAAAATATTTTACAATAATTATAATCGTAACAACTTTAGATAAGTTTGACTGAAAAATAATTTTTTAAGTGGATAAAATATGTTTGCTCATAGCTGGGCTACGGCTGGCGTAGCACTGCTACGTCTGTCGTAGCCCTGCTACGCCAGCCGTAGCAGGGCTACGTTAGTAGGAGCAAGGCTACGTCTGTCGTAGCAGGGCTACGTCTGTCGTAGCAGTGCTACGTCTGTCGTAGCAGTGCTACGACAGACGTAGCAGGGCTACGTTAGTAGGAGCAAGGCTACGTCTGTCGTAGCAGGGCTACGTCTGTCGTAGCACTGCTACGACAGACGTAGCACTGCTACGACAGACGTAGCAGGGCTACGTTAGTAGGAGCAAGGCTACGTCTGTCGTAGCAGTGCTACGACAGACGTAGCAGGGCTACGTTAGTAGGAGCAAGGCTACGTCTGTCGTAGCAGGGCTACGTCTGTCGTAGCAGTGCTACGTCTGTCGTAGCAGTGCTACGACAGACGTAGCAGGGCTACGTTAGTAGGAGCAAGGCTACGTCTGTCGTAGCAGGGCTACGTTAGTAGGAGCAAGGCTACGTCTGTCGTAGCAGGGCTACGTCTGTCCTAGCAGTGCTACGTCTGTCGTAGCAGTGCTACGACAGACGTAGCAGGGCTACGTTAGTAGGAGCAAGGCTACGTCTGTCGTAGCAGGGCTACGTCTGTCGTAGCAGTGCTACGTCTGTCGTAGCAGTGCTACGACAGACGTAGCAGGGCTACGTTAGTAGGAGCAAGGCTACGTCTGTCGTAGCAGGGCTACGTCTGTCGTAGCACTGCTACGACAGACGTAGCACTGCTACGACAGACGTAGCAGGGCTACGTTAGTAGGAGCAAGGCTACGTCTGTCGTAGCAGTGCTACGACAGACGTAGCAGGGCTACGTTAGTAGGAGCAAGGCTACGTCTGTCGTAGCAGGGCTACGTCTGTCGTAGCAGTGCTACGTCTGTCGTAGCAGTGCTACGACAGACGTAGCAGGGCTACGTTAGTAGGATCAAGGCTACGTCTGTCTTAGCACTGCTACGACAGCCGTAGCAGGGCTACGTTAGTAGGAGCAAGGCTACGTCTGTCGTAGCAGGGCTATGTCTGTCGTAGGAGAGCTATGTCTGTCGCAGCAGGGCTGTTATTCATCGATTTATAATATTATAATAGATATAAATCTGCGAAAAAATACCAAACATCACATTACCTCTTCTAAACACAACATTATCACAGACGTACAATTTTACTACGCACAAATATCTTCCCCGCATTAAATCTCGTTTCATAAAAACACCTGACAACACGCGTGTTTTACGAGCGCCGCGTCGCGTGCCGTGTTGAGTTCGTAATTCATTTGTGTAATTGCGTCATTTGTCCCGGGGATTGGACGCATCAGTCCCCACTCCCCACTCCCCACATCCCACTTCCCCACCGCACTACAGGTGATAGATGCCACAATCTAATGTTGTTTATTATGACGAGGAACTAACTAGATACATTTGCCACTATTTTTGTCAAAGCCAAAATGGGGGGTAATGATTTTGACAGTTTATGAAGTTACTTTGCATTATAGTACCTATTATGCTGATACGAATTATAGCCATGGTGACCAAAGGCAAGTTGAGGGTTTTAATTGAGTTATTTTCATAAACGTCATTATTTATTGATATTTACCATAAAAAATTCTCATATTTATTTATTTGATTTATTTATTTGATATTTATTTTAATTTTCTGCATTTTATAAATATACAACACGATACAACATAAACATTTACTTTATATTTTGTACAATGTAATTTATTTTTGTTTTGACAAATGACGCAAGTATTTCACCACAGATTCATGACGTCGTGTGTTGCCAATAATATTATAGTTACCTGTAGCGGCGGCGCGACTCGCGAGACAGCTTTGTCGCGATGCGACACAGTCAGTCGTCGGCCGTCGCGCCAATTTTTTAGTTACCTAATAATAAGTAGTAGATATAATTTTTATTTTTCTTTTTTATGTTGTATTTTATCTATATATCGTAAAATACAACATAAATATATGTATTTAAATATATTTATGTTGTGTTTTATCTAAAGTGTTTGCTAGCTATTCTACTTGGTTTATAGTGATACCCATGTCGTCACCAATGGCTCTTGCGGAAGACCGGCGCTGAATATGCCCCTGGGTGTACCAGCACATGCCGAGCATGAGCCAATTTGCGGCTGCTAATTGGAATTATATATTATCTTGTAAATCGGCACCATGTATGAATGAATGTAGTTGCAAATAAACTTTATTATTATTATTATTATTATTATTATAATCAGCCGATATTTCTGGAAAAAACCAACACCTATGAAATATTACTATAGCTATTTATTTTAAAGTGTGTTTAAAATATATATTACAGTATTTCAAAGTGTTAATCCATCCAGATAAATAAAAGTTGACTTGAAATTCATTTGGATTTGAGAAGTGTGAAAAACAGTGCAATATCTGTGGAAACAAGATGGATGGTGAGATTAGCGACGGCGCCCGGTCAGCGATCCATCAGCGGATTTGCGCTCCGTAAAAAACAGCGACAGTCGTGACGTCACACGACGTCACCGTGACGTCACTACTGTTTGAAATAGATGTTTCATTTCATTTAATTTTATATTGACTAAATTACGTGTTTAGTGCGGCCGCCATGCATATTGCTTTAGCACCACATCCTATTCAAGCCTTCACACATGGAGGACTTAATTATTTAATTTAAAAAATAATCGAAGAATAGTAAGCGAAATCTACTAACCCAAACTAAACTTTACAGTTAGTTCTTCGGTTAGGTTAACACACTTAAAGTAACTATGTGACCTACTAATCCAGACAGTGCACAGGTGCAGATATTATAGTAGAAGTAATTCAACAGTTATAGGATTAGTAATTAAGAGGATACACCAGGGGCTAGAGAAATGAAAAAAAAGTACGTGTAATATCTATAACTGTCTCCCTTACCTCAAGCCTATACCGCAGAACGCGATAGAGACAACTGCAGAAAATCAACGATTCGTTGTCCCCTGATTTCTTCTTCAAAACTTAACCGATTTAAGTATTTTTTTCATTAAAGATTAAAGAAAGGCTTCAGGTATGTTTTCTTTTTTTTGTATAATCTAGCCAAATCTGTTTTCTGGATGTTTGAACACAGCGGAAAATCTGGCCATTTTTTTGAGTTATTGAACGTTCATATCTTATTTAATAATTAAATTATGATAAAAAGGAAAACATAGGGACATCGTATTACTGGCCGTTTGATATTCAGGAAAAAAATTATAACTCTACTAGCATTATCCAGGGAGGAAACAGGGGACAACGTTTGTATGGAAAAAAGGGCGGTGTGGACTCCTCTTAAACTATTTCAAAAGCATAAGGTACTAGATGACCCGCAACTTCGCTGCGCTGAAGGTCCTTTAGGTATCGCACGGGAACTATCCTATGTCCTTTCTCGAGACTCAAAGTATTTACATACCAAATTTCATTTTTTTTTAATGAAATAAGGGAGCAAACGGGTCACCTGATGGAAATCAACTTCCGTCGCCCATGGACACTCGCAGAATCAGAAGAGCTGCAAGTGCGTTGCCGGCCTTTTAAGAGGGAATATTGTAATAGGGGAGGGTAGGGAAGGGAATACGGTAGGAGATTGGGCCTCCGGTAAACTCACTCACTCGGTGAAACACAGCGCAAGCACTGTTTCACGCCGGTTTTCTGTGAGAACGTGGTATTTCTCCGGTCGAGCCGGCCCATTCGTGCCGAAGCATGGCTCTCCCACGTATATCGCTTCAGCGGCTTAAGCGTATGTGCTGTATTCGTATTACTTTCATTAATACTTCGATCACAGTTTCCAACGAATATAGAACGTTACGCTTTACTTAATACAACATAAAATCCAAAACCTACTTATGACGTATGTATAATAATAACAATAATAGCTCCCACACCGGTTTCGGTGACGGTGGCCGGTTTCATTGAAACCAGGCCAGCTACGCAGGAGTAATTTTATAGTGCCCAAGTGTGTGCGCAGTACACAAGAGCACTCTCTATTCCTTTACTCTCGTAACCCAGTGGGACGGAAGACAGACACGACTGGCGAGAGATCAGGCGCAGGACCGACTTTTTACATGCCCATCCGACGCATGGATCATCTTACTTGTCAGACAATCAGGTGATCAGCCTGCATTGTCCTAACCAAACTTGGAAATAACATGTTTCCAACGCGGGAATCGAACCCACGACCTCCGAGTCAAGAGCCGCGCTCTGTACCACTAGACCACGGAGGCGTCAAGACGTATGTAATATGTATACATTCACTTGAAAATTCTAGCATATCCATGTTAACGATCGTGTCTACGCAGGTGGTACAAACTTGCGTAATCACATTACACCGAAATTAACATAATACATACCGTCAACGCGCGATCGACTGATACTGTAATTACAACACTAGCGGTAATATGTGGGATGGGGTAACATGGCAGATGGGGTAATATGGGGGATCGGGTAAAATAGGGGATAGGTTAGCATGGAGTATTGAGTAAGTAATATGGGGAATAAGGGGATGGGGTAATAAGGGGTATAGCGTATGGGGGAAGGGGGATGGGGGATGGGGTAGTGGGGAGTGGGGTGTTAACAGATATATCGCCTGTAATCCATCTAGTCATATTATTTGAGTGGAACTGTTGATACATAATATTTGAAATTTATTAGTGTCTGTCTGAGCTCTCCAGTTAAAGGAGCGAGGTTAATTTAATTATAAATTGTAATACCCAATGTATTTCTAATAATATTAGGACAATATATTGTAATATAATATATTCAAGATGTTACAATATAGGTATTACAATTTATAATTTAACTAGATGTCCCGCGCGGCTTCGCCCGCGTAAATTAGGAATTTTACGGAAACCGTACATTTTCCCATAAAAATAGCTCTTATGTCCCTACTCCCTTCACTTGGTCTACTCTATATCTGTGCCAAATATTGCCATAAAAATTGCTCCAGTAGTTCGTAATTTCTAATAATATTTTTCCCACATTTTCCTGCCGTATTAGTCTGCGTGATAATATAATATAGCCTATAGTCTTACTCGATAAATGAGCTATCTAACACTGAAATAAGTTTTTAAATCGGACTTGTAGTTCCTGAGATTAAGCGTTCAAGCAAACATACTCTTCAGGTTTTATAATATTAGGTAGGTGCTTATAGATTTTTTTAAATTATTGCTTGACAAACTCGAATCTCGATCTAAAAAACTATGAAAAGTTTCAATAACAGGGAACCAAAAGTTGTAATGCAATTTAATTAAATAAACATAGCTGTTGCCCGCTACTTCGTCCGCGTTAGTATAGTAGATCACGTCCCAAGTATTATTTATTGTACAAAAATATTCAATGTACAGCATTGGCTTTCCTACGATTTTAATATATTTTATAGATGTTCCGCGCGGCTACGCTTGCGTAATTTAGGAATTTCACGCGACCGTACATTTTTCCGCAAAAAATAGCCAATGTCCCTTAACGTGGTCTATTCTTCATATTTGCCAAATCACATAAAAATTGCTCCAGTAGTTCTTAAGAATCTTAAGATAATAAGCAATTTCATATAATTTCCCCCGTTTTTTCACATTTTCCTCTATTTCTTCGCTCCTTTTAGTTGTAGAATAATAAAATATAGCCTATGGCCTTTCTCGATAAATAGGCTATCTAACACTGAAAGTATTTTTCAAATTGGACCTGTAGTTCCTGAGATTAGCGCGTTCAAATAAGCCCTTTCAAATAATTTCCCCCCGTTTTTCCCACACGTCCCTCTATTTCTTCGCTCTTGTTAGTTTTAGCGTGATAAAATATAGCCTTTAACCTTCCTCAACAAATGTACTATCTAAAAATGACAATTTTTTTTAAATCGGACCAGTAGTTCCTGACATTAGCGCATTCAAATAAGCCCTTTCATATAATTTCCCCCGTTTTTTTCACATTTTCCACTATTTCTTCGCTCCTTTTAGTTTTAGCGTGATCAAATATAGTTTGTAGCCTTCCTCGATCAATGGGCTATCTAACACTGAAAGAATTTTTCAAATCGGACCAGTAGTTCCTGAGATTAGCGCGTTCAAATAATTTTCCCCCGTTTTTCCCACATTTTCCTCTATTTCTTCGGTTCTATTAGTTTGAGCGTGATAAAATATAGCCTATAGCCTTCCTCGATAAATGGGCTATCTAACACTCAAAGAATTTTTCAAATCGGACCAGTAGTTCCTGAGATTAGCGCGTTCAAACAAACAAACAAACAAACAAACTAACAAACTGTGCAAAATTATAATATTAGTATAGATTTCAAAGGTAAATCTTTGGTCGTCTTTGCATAAATAAATTCTCTCTTACGCAATGTAAACTTGCAAAAACCCAGATTCGTCTTCCCTCTCACTCGCATATTAAAGAACGATTACACGGTCCATCTAGCGTCAGTTCAGTCCATCAGTTTCAGACAAAAGCCGGAATGATGGCCGGAAAGTACAAAATAAAAAAATTATCAGTATTTTTTATTATTATGATCAGTACTCAAACGATTACACGATCATTCTCCAGTCAGTCTGGATCAGACTGATGGACTGAACTGATGCCAGACTGATCATGTAACCTATGTCTTAAAGCTAGTCAAAAAGATACGTATACAGAGAAGCTAACCCGGTTTTAATGCAGTTTTCTTTACGAATAATAAAAACTATTTGTTATTCGTAGAGTTTTCATAATAAATGTGAGTCTTGCTAGCTTAAACAATAAAGTAAGACTTAGCAAACGCATAAAGTATCAAACAAGTGAATCAGATGTAAATACAGAGCTGAGCCTGCGGGGCCGCACCCGAACTTGGCCAATAAAATTGATGGCACAGAGCTAACGCCGTTATTGTCTCAAGAAGTTTGATATGTGCGGTCCAAGGTGTAAGCGAGAGCGGGTATTCGGGGTGTGGTCCAAATCTATATCTATATTCTATATTATTATATAAAACTCAAAGGTGACTGACTGATTGACATAGTGATCTATCAACGCACAGCCCAAACCACTGGACGGATCGGGCTGAAATTTGGCATGCGGATAGATGTTATGACGTAGGCATCCGCTAAGAAAGGATTTTGATAAATTCCAACCCCAAGGGGTTCAAGCAGGGGATGAAAGTTTGTATATAATAATACTTCTTAACGCGAGCGAAGCCGCGGGCAAAAGCTCGTTAAACTGTAAATACGACGTAGTCTTTCGTCGTTACTGTTATGAAATTTGAAAATTATTTTAATGATTTTATGAATTCTCGGCCTGCTAAAGCAAATTATCAGATCTGTGGAGATCAGACTTATGGAGAAAAGGAGCTCCTGCACGATAAACAAGAACTTGCGCGAAAAGAGGTAACGTCTAGTTGCTGTGACTGAAAACTATAATAATATCCGATATTTGTTAAAAACTTATGCAGTTCCTCTGCTGGAAAAAGGGTCTCCCCTACGTCTCGTTCCCTTATTTTCTTCGTCTCCCACATTCACCTTAGATATACGATGACACTCTAAAGGAAATGACGAAAAAATAATCGCGCTCTCTCAGAACTTGCACCGCGTAATTAGCCGCTAGAGCTGATCTAAGTTTCGTATTTTAATTGTTTTATTCGGCGAAGTTTTAACGTGTTGCGATAAACTGCGTTCATTATTTTACTGCTAATTGTGTTTGTTCTGAGGCAAGAACTTTGCGTGTGAATTCTGATAATTATTTGCCTTAAATTGAACGAAACTTTTACTACAGAAGTTATTACTATTGTACAAAAGTTCGAATCAAATGCGCTACCAAAGTTTTTTAATACCTCGATCGTGGAAAATCCAGACACAATAGCTATTCTATTGTTATCGCGGTCGCCGGTGAACGCTTGGGGCTTGAGACGCGCGTTATTCACTTTTTGTGGATGGGTGAACAATGTTAAGCTCGCGTCAGGACAGGTGACCTGATCAAAAATCGTACGACTGAGGGAGTAATATTATCCTTCTCTCTTTCTACCTTGTGGCGTAAATATTAATCGCCCGATTATAGTGTTTCGTTGTCATATCTGCCGACACTTGGGGCCGTAGCCAAAGTTCCTTTCGTTAAAAATGCCGATGAAATTCGTTATCAAAATATATGGGATTTGGCATTAGTCTCCGAAAGCGAAATGTCATTTAGCGATGACTTATGTCAAACTGCATACATTTTGATAACGAATTTCGTCATCGTTTTTAACGAAAGATACTTTGTGTAAGTGCGCTGGAGTTTTTTCACTCATAAATACTTCGAGCTGTAAATATTTTGACGTTATGCAAGGTGTCCAAAATATTTCATTAGATACTTGGTGTTTTAATGGTATAATATTTGTTATGTATGGCGAGCGACAGGCGATACATCACGCACCTGCGAGCATCCATCACCGCATATGGTGTCTAGTGTACTTAGTATACTTATTTGTTAAACGTTCACTTATCAAATCAACGTTTAGAACACACAGTTACATGTAGGGTTTCCCGGGTTTGAGAGCTAGATCATTTTCTCCCGAATATCTATACCTGCTGAATCCATTCTTTAATATTATAAATGCGAAAGTCTGTCTGTCTGTCTGTCTGTCCGTTCGTCCGTCTGACTGCGTTCGTTCGTTCATTCTACGCGCAGAATCGTACATTTTTCCGGGATAAAAGTATCATATGTCCTTTCCAGCGACTCAAAGTATCTCCATACCAAATTGCAGCAAAATCAGTTCAGCGGTTTGGACGTGAAGCGGTAACAGACAGACAGACACACTTTCGCATTTATAAAATTATTTATAAAGTATGGATGCATATAAGTCTGGAAATATTCAAGTAGTAAAACAAGGTGGCTATATTTGGCCGGCAACGCACCTGCAGCTCTTCTGATGTTGCGAGTGTCCATGGGCGACGGTAGCTGCTTACCATCAGGTGACCCGTTTGCTCGTTTGCCCCCTTATTTAATAAAAAAAAATAGGCTAAAAATCATTAATTTACTAGTTTTACTACTTGCCAACCTCATAAAACAATACAATACATTACGCCCTTTAAACAACAGAATACGTCTGATAGTAATTCAAGAGTAGTATTTACTCTAGTGACGAATTCTAGTCAATTTGTGCGGTATTTGTCTAGGAGCGGGTTTAGAGGGCCGTTTATGTACAAACTTAAGCGCTGAACGTACGAGCTAGACTTAGCCGTTGTCCATCTCACGCCCTTATTCTGGATTTCGAAGCGATGTGAAAACGATGACGTGCAGTGTAACAATCACTTTGTCTAGATTCATATTATGTAAAGTGTAAACCTATAAAAGGTAGGTATCTCATCGTAATTTAAAACAAACATAAATAAATACGTCATAAAGTACATATTATTGGTAAATGTACAAGAATACCAATATTTATCAATTAGCGAAATCTACTGACACTTACCTAGTATTTTTAATAATGACCTTATTATACAATATCAAAATAGCAATAATGCTAAAGACTTAAGAGGTTTCTTTGTGTGTGTGTATTCTTAAGGGTCCTTCCCGTTTCATACCACAAATTTTTCATACCGCGGTATGAAACAGCGAAGTACCGTTTTTTAATTGCCTGTTTGATACCGGCGTCCGAAACAGCGAAGACCTTTTTTGAATTAGTCGATTCGTACCGCAGTGCAGATTTTAGTACAGTCAAGCTCAAAATATCTATACATAATATTATATAAATTATAAAATAATAATTTATTTAATTTTATTTTATTATTTATTATTATTATTTATTACATATTATTATTTTATTTGATTATTTAAATTAAATAAATTCATCTCAGTGAAACCAAATACATATTGGGCAATTTATTGATGGTATACGAAAAGAAGTAAGTATTATTGTGCTTTATTTAAAAAACCTGATGATGTAAAAAATTCAAAAAGATCAACACATTCAATTGAAATAAATCAAAGAGCGAACGATATGAAACGAGCAAACGGGTCACCAGATGGAAAGCAACTTCCGTGGCCCATGGATACTTGCAACATCAAAAGAGCTGCTGATGCATTGCCATCCTTTTAAGAGAGAATAGGGTAATAGGGCAGGGGAGAGTAGGGAAGAGAATAGGGTAGGGGATTGGGCGGTGGGCCTCCGGTAAACTCACTCACTCGGCGAAATACAGCGCAAGCGCTGTTTCACGCCGGTTTTCTGTGAGCCCGTGGTATTTCTCCGATCGAGCCCGCCCATTCGTGCCGAAGCATGGCTCTCGCACGTCATAAGTCACAACCATACAAAAAAAAAAAACTAGCGGTACTACGGAACCTGTAATATTGCGCGTGGCCCGACACGCACATTTTTTATTTGTATTTTCTAAACTATCTATTTTCATCAAAAAAATCAATGCACACTATGGAGGCACTTTTGAGATTGACAGCTCCCGGACCATAAGTACATTTATATTCTTTTTAAAATTAATTATATAGTGTTAGGTTAATTTTAAAGTTCTATGTGTAATCAAGCTGTGATTATATTGTTAGAAGTCTGATAGTATAATATAGTATATTTTTTGATTTTGAAAGAAATGACATTTCTTTATATAAAATATTTTTTTATTTCTTCTTGTTACCACTTTTCTATACTCCAGTATAAATAAGTGATTAGACTAAAAATATTTAATAAAATTCATGGTATGAATCCACCCATACCAAAAAAGAATTCGTCGTTTCATACCACTACAAGCACCGCGGTACGAAACAGGCAATTCAAAAACAGTACTTCGCTGTTTCATACCGCGGTATGAAAAATAAGTGGGATGAAACGGGTAGGACCCATTCTTAAGTTTTCCAACCAAACGCCATCTACTTACTATCAACCTACTACAGATTTTGTAGTTATTATGGCGCGTGGCTAATATCGCAAATAAAATTGTTAAATTGTCACTTGATAGACAGCTTTTGCAGAGTAGACAGAATGATAGAGTATGCCGACTTAGAACTGATGTTGAAATTTTTCAATTTGACGTATTATGACGAAAATCGTCGCTAGGGTTGTTAACTTGTTACCTACGAATTTAAAACTATGATTTATTCGCTGGACGTGTTCCTCTTTGGTCGTATTGTTGTTTGTGTTTTGGCACATGCGATTAAAATTGTCAGAATCCAATTTTGAAATCTTTATTTTAAATATTTAAAAATAAATTATAATCAGCCAACGCGAGGCACATTCCCATTTATAATCCTAGTGAAACCCGACGAATTTGACAGATATTGAAACCTGTCCGTCTCTTTGCAGTCGAACTACTGGTAGTTATGTCTATTGTGGCTTTTGTAAGCAAACTTTTAACACTTACGTGAAGTGTTAAAATATCATTACGTAAATTCCCATTATTCTTTCTTCCTTCCCATTATAAACATTATTATTCCCAGAATAAGCCTCCTCCGAGAATAATGCATGCAACACACGAATTTAAATATAGCGCTCTCTATAAATTAAACCCAGGAAATTGTTTCAGTATATAAGATGAGCGTTTTGCCGGTTATTTAGCATTTTACGAGGGTCCGCTGCTCACTTCTTTTGTTTCAGTGTACCTTCTTTATGTAACGTGAAATTTTATGTACGAAAACCCCGTGAAAATATTGTATTTTATGTTTGTTTGTAGGCTTTTGCTGAGTAGGTAATATAATTTTATTTATTGTTTTTTACTTGAGATTTTATTATTACTAGCTATTTGACCAAGTTTTGCTCGGTATTCGATAAAACACGAATAAAATGACATTTTCTAAAATTGATTCCCAGCTAGATCGATTTAACGACATCCCTGAAACCCCCAATATAACTTGTACTAAATTTCATGAAAATCGTTGGAGCCGATTTCGAGATTACAATTATTTATCCATACTTACTATACTTAATAATATACTAATATTATAAATGCGAAAGTGTGTCTGTCTGTCTGTCTGTTACCTCTTCACGCCCAAACCGCTGAACCGATTTTGCTGAAAGGACCATGCGGGATTTTGTATGGACCACGTCCCCACCCTTCAACAGTGATGGGATGCGTCCTGTCATGTCCCTGTGTCAGTTTCAAAATCAATTGGGTTTATTTAAAAAATAAAATTTTCTCCAAAAAAAAGATGTTTATTTTTGAACAAAATATCACTTTTTTCTACAAACAAAAAGCTTAACAGGGTTCCGTAGTCCTCAAGTAACCCTTATAGTTTCGGACTGTCCGTCCGTCTGTGTGTCTGTCTGTCCGCGGTTTTTCTTAGAGACTATAAGGCCTACAAAGCTGTAATTCGGCATGTATGCATATTATCTGTGATGCCGACAAAATGGTATATAAAATCTTTAATTTTTTTTATGGTACCCATACACATCAAGCGGGGGTGATTTTTTTTCCGCGTCCATCCCATCGTGTGGGGTGTCGTTGGGTACGTTTTTAAAAAATATTATTCAGAGTATTCAAAGGTCATTTTTCGATTTAGGGATCCACTTGTGAAATATGAAGTTTTAAAGTGGAAAAAATCATTAGAGTCCAGTGTCCCCCCTTCCACTAGCTCAAATTGTTTTAGCTCAGGTTTCAGACTCAGGTTTAGCTGTTTAGCTTAGGTTACTTCTGGAAATCTGAAAAATTCGCGGGAGTAGGAGATATTATGCTGACTTTAAAGGAAAACTATCACGGCTAAAAAAACTTCATAAGTAAGTAATTGAGTAATAGTCGATCAACTAAAAAAATGTATTCGAAGAAGTATAAATAAACTTTTCGTTCAAATTCTTTTAAACATAACTGGGATGGTATTGTTAGTAGTGTAAAACACGTTATAAAATATGTACATTCATTGACCATACAAAAATTATCAAAACCTAGCGGTACTTCAGAGTACAGAGCCCTATATTGCGATTTGCGCGTGACCCGATACGCACTGTGTCGTTTTTTAATTTCATGTAAAAACGAATGACGATTTAATTGAAGACAGTATAATATTAATATGATCTCCATATTTTAACACTATTTATTTGCACACTAAGGAAATGCGTATGTAAAAGATAAAAAAATAAAATAAAAACAATATATTATCTAAAACCTAAGGCGGTGGCGGCGTCGTTTCGTGGCACGGCGCGGCATTGCGTCGTCACCGTGAAACGATACGAGTTTTGGCGCAACGGAGTTGCTTGCGTCATCTAGTATATACATATACACAAGAATTGCTCGTTTAAAGATATAAGATAATAATATTAAGTTACCAGTTATATGTACCATCGAGGAAGTTGATTCCTATGCAATTGACAGACCAACGTTATTTGGTCGAATATGTCAATTCAATGTTAATTGTGATCTGTCAGCTGGGTTTGACGTAACGCAACCAAACTACTTAGGTCCCCGATTTGCATAGGAATCAACTTCTCTGATAGTACATATCTGAAAAAGTCGCTATAGGTACATTTTTCGTTGGATGAATATTATTTTAATAATATGGAAAAATAATGAACTTTGCATTATATTTTTCATCCCGCTATCCCCTCTACAATTCACAACCATACATCAAACGTTTTTGTTTATCAGTCTACTTTCAAAACTCAAAAGTTGGTGCTTAAGGGCCGATTCATACCGGAATGGCAGAGCAGCGGTGAACATTTTCAGTGTCATATGATTTTAAACTTTATCTTCATTATTGTAATACATAGTATCGCTTGGTCCACCCCTCCGTGGTCCAGTGGTTCAGAGCATGGCTCTTAACTCGGAGGTCGTGAGTTCGAATCCTGCGTTAGAAAAATGTTATTTCCAAGTTTGGTTAGGACAATGCAGGCTGATCACCTGATTGATGATCCATGCGTCAGATGGGCATGTAAAAAGTCGGTCCTACGCCTAACCTCTCGCTAGTCGTGTCGGTCTTCCGTCCCACTGGGTTATGAGAGTAAAGGAATAGAGTGATTTTGTATACTGCGCACACACTTGGGCACCATAAACCTACTCCTGCGTAGCTGGCCTGGTTTCAATGAAACCGGCCACCGTCACCGAAACCGGTGTGGGAGTTATTATATTATTATCGCTTGAGAAACTTGGAAAGTCTTGCGGCCGCGATTTCTCAAGCGATATTACAATAATGAAGATAAAGTATAAAATCATATGACACTGAAAATGCTCGCCACTGCGCTGCCATTCCGGTGCGATTCGGCCCTAATATCATAAGTTCCACACATATAACCATCTAGCATTTATACGCCACAGAATCCATGAATTTACCATGTGGTGTCTATCTTTGGGCCATCAAAACCGTTTCAGTACTTTCAGCAAAGGGTTGCATGTCCTATAGAGCTTTCAGCAAACACTCTAGGCGGGTAGTGGCTGGCGACACGACGCACGCATTAGGCGGAGTGCCGGTTCGAATCCATTAAGCCCGAGCTCCTCGACTTGAGGATTTCAGGTGCGAAATCTAGATTAGCTCCGGGCTAAATGGAATAGGCAATATTGGATTTTGCCTATTGAATAACGCTCTGAATGTTGAAGTGATTTAGTTAATTGCGAGGCGAATTAGCGATTTGAGGTTATGGTGCATTTGTGAGCATTAAAAGCAAAGTCGAATATTTCTATTCAGAATGACGTCATCCGCGGCCAACTCGATTCAAGCAAATTCCAGAACAAAATAAGGAACGCGAAGATCATTACGCATCAAGACGCTGAATATTAGTTGACATCAATAATAATTAAACTGAATATTAGTTGACATTTAAAAATAACATATTATTCGATCCAAACAACACGTTTTTCATAAAATGCATTGTTCAAAAGATCAAATATCTGAAATTAAATTAAATGGTCAACTGTTAACAGCTAATGTTTATTATGTGCTGTGGCTGCGAACTCGTAGAAAAAAATTAAAAATAAAGATTTTAAAAAATCGAAAAATAAACGTACTTAATTATTTTTTTCACTTTTGCATAGCGAAACTTGTTGCACTGGGCGCTTGCCCAAATGGTCTTGCTAGTTTCACAGTGAACTCTCTATAAGGAACTCGTGCACTCCCTATGGTATTATCACTTAGTTTTGTTACACCTTGTACTTACAGTCTTTATGGTTGAATTAGTCATATTTTATAGACCACTCAACATAGTTGAAACATCTAAAATGTTTAAATTATTCATCTCGAACAACTTTCCTATATGAAAGCAAAACACATCTCGTACAAAAATGATCTCACATTTCCAAACAAGATGGTACACGCCGGCGCGCCACATGCAAATTGTTTCATGTGAAATATTATCAGATTAAAACTTTTTTTTATAAATTCAAATTGGAACACGAGCGGAGCTGACGAGAGGCGAAATATTGGCGCAAAATAAAACGCCGCGCTTCGACGCCATTAATACAGCGGTTTTGGGGGCTTGATTTAGGGTGGAGACAATAATTATGAGGAGTCCACACCGCCCTTTTTTCCATACAAACGTTGTCCCCAGCCTGTTTCCTCCCTGGATAATGCTAGTAGAGTTATAATTTTTTCTTGAATATCTACGGCCACTACTACAATGTCCCTATGTTTTCTTTTTTTTTTCATAATTTAATTATTAAATAAGATATGAACGTTCAAAAACCCAAAAAAATGGCCTGATTTTCCGCTGTGTTCAAACATCCAGAAAACAGATTTGGCTAGATTATACAAAAAAAATAAAACATAGGAACACAGCTCAATCTTTTTTTTAATATTTAATGAAAAAAGTACTTAAATCGGTAAAGTTTTGGAGAAGGAATCAGGGGACAACGAATCGTGGATTTTCTGGATTTTCTGCAGTTGTCTCTATCGCGTTCTGCGGTATAGGCTTGAGGTAAGGGAGACAGCTATAGATATTACACGTACTTTTTTTTCATTTCTCTAGCCCCTGGGTTATCCTCTTAAGTACCATCGAAGAAATTGATTTATAAGCAGATGATATGGACCTACGTCATTTGGTCGGATTATGTCATGTCAGCTTAATGTAAGTCGTCATCAGCTGCTGTCGGCTGGGTTTGACAAAACGCAAATACTGGTTGCAGTCTGCCAATATTATTAAAAAAAATGTTCTATGATGTAGGTACTAAGACGGGTTTTGTGGTGTAAAAATTCACTCGGAAAGCTTTTCGCCACGTTTTTCTGGAATACAAAATTAGCTGATACCCATTTTCGCACTCAAACCAATTTTATCTCCGATTAGATGAAAAAAGTTAAGTCAAACACTATTTTGCCTTCAAAATGTTGATACAATTAACAATAAATATTAACATTTCTAAGAGATAACATTGTTTACTCTTGTACCCCCCAAACAAGAACCGCTGTGTTCGTGGCCCTCCCCGCACCTGACGCGTTAATGCGCGTTGATGAATGCTCGGCGGACGGGATTACAGGGGCAAAAACAGCTGGCGGCGGGCCCCACGTGCCCCCACGTGCCTCCGCATGCCCCTGTATGCCCCGCACCTTGATCCGCCCCTGAACCTGCAAATGCAGCTGTTGTGAAGGACAGTTCATGTTATTGAAATAATGAAAGCTTTCAAAAATGTTCTTAAAAATTAAAAAAAAAAAAAAACAATTCGAAACGTTTGTCTTTCCGCCAATGCAACAACTTAACAATTAGTGATTGACAGTAGATATCCATACTAATATTATAAATTCGAAAGTGTGTCTGTCTGTCTGTATCCGTCTGTGACCTCTTCACGCCCAAACCGCTGAACCGAGACAGACAGATAGACAGAAAGACACACTTTTGCATTTATAATATTAGTAACGCCTCCGTGATCAAGTGGTTCAAAGCATGGCTCTTGACTCGGAGGTCGTGAGTTCGAATCCCACGTTGGAAACATATTATTTCCAAGTTTAGTTAGGACAATGCAGGCTGATCACCTGATTGTCTGACAAGTAAGATGATCCATGCGTCGGATGGGCATGTAAAAAGTAGGTCCTGCGCCTGATCTCTCGCCAGTCGTGTCGGTCTTCCGTCCCACTGGGTGTTATGAGACTAAAGGAATAGAGAGTGCTCTTGTGTACTGCGCACACACTTGGGCACTATAAAATTACTCCTGCGTAACTTGCCTGGTTTCAAAGAAACCGGCAACCGTCACTGAAACTGGTGTGGGAGTTATTATTATTATTATTAGTACGCATTTTCATCCCTTAGAAATAATACAGGCACAGTATAAATAATAATTTCCATAATATTATCTTATCGTATTTTCCTTATATTCGATAAAGTGTATTCCCTTATCAGTATTTACTTTATCAAATTCTGGCCTCGGAAACTGTCCCTGGGGTACTCCTTATCATAATGTTATCAATACGTCTTCGATCTTGATATACTATCACTCCCCTGGAGTAAATATTAGGTATAATATTATGTAACTAGAAGACGCCTGCAATTGTGCCAAAATTCGTTTATCGGGAACCGTACATTTTTCCGGGATCACAAAAGTATCCTATATCCTTTTCGGGGATTCAAAGTATCTCCATGCCTAGAATAATCGGTATAGCTATTTGGGCGTGCAGAGGTAACAGACGGACAGACAAACACACTTTCGCATTTATAATATTAGTATGGATTCAAACCAATATATTTTCTGGCAATTCTGACACCTTCAACAAGCAAACAACAATTTAATCGCACGGGAACTCTCGGTTTAGCCGCTTAAGCATAAAGGTGAAAGATAGAAACTTTCGCTTATGTATACTATTACGTATTCGAACGAAGCGCGACTCACGTTAATCAAGATTAATTATTATTTATAAATTAATAATAGCTTTTTTCTCTACTCAATCAGGCAAATATGTTTCAAAACGGAACCCTAAAGGGAAAACAAACACATACCTTTTTTCGCCCATAATCACATTATAAACCAATCAAAATGAGAGGAAGGATATGTATTGATCACGTTATGAAAGCGCACACACATAACTCATCGTATCTGATCGCGAGCATAAATCCAAAATGGCTGTTTCCCAGTGCTTTATTGCCTTGTTACACAGTTCATGGAGTTACTAGGTTTAACTTGTGACTTTTTAACCGACTTCCAAAAAGGAGATCTATGTTTGACTGTTATCTGTATATGCCATCGACAAAATCGATTCGTAGGCACATGGCGAACCTATGTAATTTGGTCGCGTTATGCCACACCCAGCTAGTGGATTATAACATGGAATTCACATGCTGTAGGTTCGTCAAAAATCCATTTCTTAGTAGATTATTTTCCTTTTTTCTTTTTATTCTTAGATCATTAAAATTAGTTTTGACATTAGATGTCTTTGGGACATAGGATATGAGGGGTCGATCTAACCCGATCGGTCTGAACGCAGGTCGACCTAGGGCCTAGAGAGTAGAGACAAGTGTCAAGCGATTTTCGTAAACGCAAACAAAATGTATGGGATTTGACATTAGTATTCGCTAGCGAAGCGGTGACGTCTGTCAAATCGCATACATTTTGTTGGCGTTTACGATAATCGCTTGCCACTTGTCTAGTAGGGCAGATCGGAATGGTACACACACTCGGGAGATAAAGAAGAATGTTCAGTGGGATGTCGGAGCGGGAAGGCGAGCGGGACCCGTGGACTCGTTAGCCGTTCTAAAAATAATTTAATTTTAGTTGTGATAGGAACGAGTTAAACCATTACTTTAATTGAGTATTGATGAGTTTAAACGATTATGATTAGTCTTTGCAACTCGGACGTTTTACTTAACGCCTACAAAGTGATGATCTAGTATTTATTAGTTATCTCATAATGGAAAACCCATTCTGATGTCGTTCTTGAGCTGCCCGCCTCCGATCAGGTCGTGCTGGACTCTAGTGCCGAGAAGTAGCCTTCTTTATTCTTAAAAAAAATAAAGCCAATCGTACAACAAAATACTATGAAACCAATCACATTTTACACCAGTTTTATTGTTAGTATCCAGATTAGCGAATAAACTAGCCAAAAAAACTTGTATGAAATTGTCATTACAAATACGTTCATCAAGCGAGCGCGGCGCGAAACAAATTGAAATAAATATACAAAGTCAATACACTCTAATCAAAAAAGCTAAAAACTGACGAGTGAACAAAAAGGCCTCTTTCAAAACCTAAGTAAATTAGGTCCAGCGTTTCCAGCGAAGCGGACTAACACAATAAAGCGGTGTAAAGCGCTTTTTCATTTACATAAAAAAGCAAGTTGCGAGTGAAGTCAAAGCCGTCACTTTGTTAAATTATTTCGATTCGGCGGATCAAAATGGCGCTAATGCTAGTTTATCGTTGATCTCTTACGAGTTACGACGCGATTTGTTGGTTAAATTTTTGTTTGATTTTTAGGGTTCCGTACCCAAAGGGAACGGGACCCTATTACTAAGACTTTAATGTATGTCTGTCCGTTTGTCTGTCTCCAGGCTGTATCTCAACAATCGCTATAGCTAGATTTCTGAAATTTTCACAGTTTGTGTATATCTGTTGCGGCTATAACAGCAAATATACTAAAAACAAACATCTCATAAAACAAACGTTAATATTTTGGCATCTTTAGCTCTATGTCAATAACGGCAACAGCTGGTAGGCACTTGATAATATGTTCATAAAATACTCAATTGTATTAGGTCTTTAATAATTCAAATCTTCTTCAAATTCAAATCTTCAAATTCTTTATTAAGCATACAATAATATACAATAGTATAAAAGCTAGGTAGCGTACATCACGTCGTCTAATCCCATGCTAAGTAAAAACTTGTGTTATGGCAATCAGACAACAGATGCACGCGGAACTATTTTATCCTAATATATTATATTATTTACACATTCACACACACAAACACACTACACTTTATCACGTAAAGTCTCTTTCGGCGACGTGATGCGCGCTTCGTTCGGGAGCCTCCCCCGGAACCTCCGGTAAACTACACCGGCGGGCCAAAACTCCTCCACCTCGAAGATGGATAAAACTTGAGTCGGCACTCTCGCCACAAAGGAACTGAAATTCACTTTATGACGAGAGTGCAGACACTCCACCCTCAAGGTGGTCTTCTCGCGGATGTAGTTTACGACGTCTTCGACCGTCATGGACCAGTGCAGGCGCGACACGTAGAGCGGCGTCGCGGGCACCTCGCTCCTCAGGCGCAGCTCGGGCACGTAAGGTGCGGTGCCGCGATGGTTGCGGACGGTGGGCTTCCTCTTCTTCCTCCTCTCCACCAGAACGAAGCCCTCCTCGTCGCACCTCCTGCTCTCGTCCCTGTCGAGTCGAAGATATTCAGCCTTGCGGCCCTCCTGTGCACCCCTCGCCTTTGGCCGCGGGGGCGGTGCGGGACAAGCAGCGACGCTTGCATAATTTTTCGCTTGAGTCGATGGCCTCAATTTCGTGTCGACGTCATGCGGTGACGCGGACGGCGAGCTGACGGCGGCGGCTGTTGCTGACCCACTCGATTTCGCTGAAGTGCAAAACGGCGAGTCACGCTGAGCTCCGCGACGCATATTTATCGAGTCGATCGGATGCTCGGGTGACCTACATAATGAATTATTACTTTTTAATTGTAATAATTCACTACGTCACTCACTGATGGTGGATTCCGAGGCATCCAATCTACCTCGCATCTCGTCCAGCTCTGCGCTCATGATGTTGAACTTCTGGAGCAGGCTGGAGACGTTGACGTGGTCCGTCGATACCACTGGCAGTTTGTGGAGCTGCTTGGCCACAAACACCGGCAATTCCGCAGGATTAGTCTGCTTGAGCAGGGAGATGATGTCCTGCAAGCTTCGTTCGCCTCCGTCTCTCCTTCCGGACGTCATCTGCGCTGTCTTCCCGAGCGCTTCGTACAGCACGAGCCTGCCCTTGCAGATCTCCTCGTTGGTGTAGATGGACCTGCACAGCTGCACGATGCCATCTTCGTCCATGGTGTTGACGACGTGTTGTATTAAGTTTAACGACCTAATAATGTTTTATAATTAGAAGAAATTTTTTACGAAAATTTAATTTCCGATCCGTCAGGATAATAATAATTATTAAACTGTCAGCGTTTAGATGACTTTTTGTACCGCTGTAAAATAATAATTAAGTAATTAAGAATATATAATATTTTTAATATTCATTAATAAACATTATTTCATTCATAAAAAATATCCTGAACCTCTTGGTATTGGTCGTTTAGGTAAGATGCTGTTAAGTTTTTTTTTTCTTATTGGCCCCTTTTATGGGACCTCTTGTTCTCTCTTCAATAAGAAGGGACAATTGTCTACTTTTATTACATTTTTACATTTCATATTTGTTTTATTATTATACTTATATGTTACGCTCAAAGACAGAAATCGCTCAATGAGCGAAAAAATGGCTCACAACGCGTTGTGGTAATAGTGAAACAGCCACGACGCGGAATTCGCGTCGTGGCCCTAATGAAAATGGCCGCGACGCGTTCTGGCAATCATAAAAAGACCATAACGTGAAATTCGTGTCGTGGCTGATATGCTATTCTTTTTTCTTGATTTGTTCTTGATTGATTAATCGTCCATAGGTATGGAAGATTATACATATTTGAATTACCACGCGTACTACAAAATATTTTTTCTTTTACTAAATCACTGCATAACGTGTTTATCATTATTATTTATAAAATATCCATAGTTCCATACTATACGTACTAATATTATTACTGTCTGTCTGTCTGGCGCAACGTGTTATTATATAAATTATTAATATTATAATCTTCCATACCTAAGGACGATTAATCAATCAAGAACAAATCAAGAAAAACGAATAGCATATCAGCCACTACACGAATTTCGCGTTATAATCTTCTTGTGATTGCCAGAACGCGTCGTGGCCGTTTTCACTAGAGCCACGACGCGAATTTCGCGTCGTGGCTGTTTCCCTGTAGCCACAACGCGTCGTGAGCCATTTTTTTGCTCATAGAGCGATTTCGGTCTTTGAGCGTAATATATACATACAGTTTCTTATCATTTGATATAACTTTTATATTTTCATTCACATTTTTACAATTCTATTTGTCTCGACTTTATTCGTTTACATTTACTGTTTTTGTTTTTAACTTATAATATTATATTCTTTTCTTACATTATCTTTTTCAATTCTCTGGCTATTGTAATACATTTAATTTACATCTTCATTTACATTTTGTTAATTCATTAGTTTATTTGTTTTCGTTTTAAAATCTACTTGTTTCCATATTTTATCATTTATATTTGATATAATAATAACATTTTTCATTTTTATAATTAAGTAATAACAATTGTCTCCATTCTATGTTTTTATTAAGAAGTATTAGCATTCCATTATAATATTAAAATGTAGTTTAGTTTTATAATTATTACATAGTCATTTTCATAAAATCGCACATTTCCATTTTCATAATATAAGAAAACATTTAGGGTGGTATTATGTGAAACATTTAATTAATAATCCTTAGTATTCACAGTGTTATCAAATATATTTGTAATTGACATTTCAATTCGGCCCCTTTGTGTGCAACCGCCATGGATAGTATAGTGTGCACGAACGCTTCTGCATTTTTGCATTCAGCCCGGAATATCCGGTGAGATGTTGCTACTATAATTATAAAATTATAATATAATTGAAAGTGCTTGGGACTTTATACCGCGTGCAAATAGAAAGATGGTAGGTACAAGATGTTGGTTTTATGTGTTATGCCTTGTCGTTGTATATTCATTTGCCTTACATGCTTGGCTTTTTTTACAATAATATAATGTAGGTCAAAGGTTTTTTTTTGTTAAGCTATTACATTTAACAACAATTACATACATACATTTTTCCGAGATAAAATAAGTATTTTCCCGGGACTCAAGATAACTAGCAGTTGGGGCTCGAAGAGGTTACAGATATCACAATTTTTGTCTGTATGTCTGTCTGTCTGTCTGTCTGTTTGTTCCGGCTAATCTCCGAAATGGCTGGAGCGATTTTGACGGGACTTTTCAGGCACATATCTAATGTAGTAAGGAACATATGTGGTAAGTATGTAGTAAGGAATAACTTAGGCTACTTTTTAACCGACTTCCGAAAAGGAGGAGGATATATTATTTCACTTTTTTATGAAGGAACCTTAAAAAGGGTTTTTTTCCCTTTTTTGTTATCTTTGTTATCACATTTTGTTGACGCGGACGAAGTAACGTATAACATATTATCAGAGTCTAGAATTCTAGATGATCAGACACACAATAGACCTGTAGAAATCTCTCACGTAATACATAATAAATATTCATGCTGACCCGAAGGTAGATATTTATCGGTACTAGGGCGTCATAACCGTGACGCATTCGTCTCATAACTCAGCGGCCCATGATCGATGGGCGCGAGATGCGGGATCGAGACAAATGGTACTGCGACGTTACAATGTTATCTCGCTGTGCCATGCGCTCCTGGTACTTTTGATACGACTTCATTGTACGTCTTATATTTAAGGCTACAAAATCATCATTTTAAGCCGCCTACAGCTGATAACGACGTATTTATGTAGGTTTGGTGAAAACAAAATAACGAGTAAAACGAAACTAAATAAGTTGGCGTAGATCTTTACCACTTGGTAGAAAAAGATACAACTTTCTCTTCTATACCGTTTCGGCAGTCTATTCTCCTACCGTCGTACTCATTTTCATTCAGGCCAATATCAAAAAATAGAAACGGTAAAAAAAAAAATCGGTAAAAAATGTAACCTGCATCAGGATGCAGGTTACATTTTTTACCGATCCCAAAAAACAGCAGAAAGCAAAAAAAATTTTTGACATGGCCCTAAAATGCTCTTTTAGAACTTGGCCAAATTTATAGTTAATCAGGCTATACTATGCTCCCCTGTAATAAATGTCGTAGATTGCAATGCATATGGTTCTTGTAGAGGTGTATTTTCAAGCGTTGTGTTCAAGACACAGCCAAACCTAAGGCAGTTTGTCCAGTAATTGCAGTGGTCTATAATTACCCTGCGCTGATTGTGGCGCTGTTGACACTGTCATTAGATACGGTCTATTCACAGACATAGATCAAGATAGATACCGCATGTTGCTCCATTTGTATGAAAACGAGTGTGCCACTTTTTTACTACCTACTGTGACTTACCGATGATAAGAAACGTGTCCATTATTAAGGCCAACGTTACTATTTTAATTTCTTCAGCTCAATAAGGCACTTTTAGACATTTTTTAAATTCCGATTGACATCCGATTCCGATAGCAGATTAAATAAAAGACTTTCGAAAGACGAGCACTGTTCGTCGTCTTGGAACACGATATGGCACGCGTAGTACATACACATGCGGTATCCATCTTGATCTATATCTGTGGACCAATTCGATAATTAAAGCCATTATCAAACCGTATATTCTCCACCGAAGATAGAATATCTTGTCTCAAATATAGTATTAGAGAAGTTGATTCACAGGCAGATGGTGGACCTACGTAATTTGGTTGCTTTATGTCAAACCCAGCCGACAGATCACAATTAACATTGAATTGACACGATCCGACTAAATGACGTGGGTCTGTTAATTGCCTATGAACCAAATTCCTCGATGGTACTAGAAAAGCCGACAGCCGACTGAAGTGGGAAAGATCTAAGATGAAATAGATACAGAAGAATCTGTAGAATATTTATCGGAATAGAGCAACAATCTCGAGCTGTCAAACGCAACCTTTCTATTGAATTAATGGAGACTTGGGAAGTTGGGACGGCTGTGAGGTCACGGAATGGGTCAAGCGGAAGACCGGCGTTGGATACCTGCTAGGTGCGCCAACACTGCCGAGCTTGGTCCAATTTGCGGCTGATTTATTTAGGAATTTTATTGTCATTATTTTGTTGTAATATTATCATAATTTAAGTTATTTTTATTGTATCTGTAATAGTAAGTAATAGCTGCAAATAATTCTAAAAAAAGCTATTCTATTCTATTCAACCATAATTGGTTTTCATCTGTGTGAAAAATATTTGTACGTATACACTTACACAAGCACGATTGAACATGAATTCTATGAGAATAAATTGTCAACGTGCGGCACGTGCCGACTGGACGTAAAAAAAGAGTGCTGCTGTCATGTATCACACGTCTCTTTTTATCACGCAGTGTTAGTGATAGTGACATCTCTCTTGCTCAGGCCTTTGTTTCTCTATTCCGCTAGGTATATTAACTTTATGGTAGAACCACGTTGCTAAAGTCTATAGAAAACCTTAGTCATTCTGTGTATGAAGACTGGATCTGATCCTGAGCTTCGTTTGAGGAGAACATGGCTTAATACAACGCGTAAAACTGTAAATTTTTTCGTCATAGAAACTATCTTTTTACCTCTTTTAGGACTCAAACGATCATCCAAATATTATAAATAGAAATCATCGAAATTGGTCAAGCGGTTCAAATAAAATATGTAATAGACAGAAACATTTCTTTTTTTAGGGTTCCGTATACAAAGGGTACAAACGGGACCCTATTACTAAGACTTCATTGTCTGTCCGTCTGTCTGTCTCCAGGCTGTAACTCAAAAACGGTAATAGCTAGAGAGTTAAAATTTTCAGAGATTATGTATATCTGTTGCCGCTATAACAACAAATACTAAAAATAAAATAAAAATAATATCCCATACAATACATTTTTTGGCTCTTTTTGTTTTAAATCAATAATTGCAACAGGTAGGTACTTGAATTTTTCACAATTTCCTTACATATTGTGTTCTTAAATATTTTATAATAATAGAATAAAATAAAAAATAAGGGGGGGCTCCCATACAAAAAACACAATTTTCGGCCTAATTTTGTGGTACGGAACCCTTCATGCGCGAGTACGACTCGCACTTGGCCGGTTTTTTATAAAATTTGTTGTGAAGCTTTATATTTTTATCTTTAGTTTCCATTGTAAACTTAAATTTTTAATGAGATCAAGTGGAACAAAGCCGCGGGACACAGTTAATTCCATTAACCGACTTCGCTGAAACTGTACTTGTTATTGTGAGCTCGTAGAGATAAACTCGACAAAGTTGTCTTGTAGTTACAGCAAATGTAGCTTAACTACCAACTATCAACAGAAGGTTAAGTAGAGATTAGAACTGAGCGTTTGTTCCTCTGCTATTTATCACTAGCAACATGGTTTTATATGATGATAAGTGAACACTACGAGTAATAATATAAGTCTTAATTATGTTTAAGTAAGTACTGTCAGAGAAGTTGATTCCTAGGCAAATCGGGGACCTAAGTAGTTTGGTTGCGTTACGTCAAACCCAACTGACAGATTACAATTAACATTGAATTGAAATATTCGACCAAATAACGTTGGTCTGTCAATTGCATAGATATCAACTTCCTCGATGGTACATAATTGAAACTAATAAGGGATTAAGTGATCCAACGACTTTGTGCAAATATCACGTAAGTAGAGAAAAGTACGATGGTGGGTTTATAGAGTTCCGTACCTAAAGGGTGAAAATTTAAAAAAAGACCTATTACTGAGACTTCAATGTCTGTCCGTCCGTCTGTCTGTCTGTCTGTCTGTCTCCAAACTGTAACTCAAATTATTAACCCATACTCTTGATATGCTGGCTCCTTAGCAAACAAAATGTCTTCTTGTCTTAGCGGGCCCCTAGATGATCAATTTGATTGCGCAATATCACGTATTGTGCAATATTATTGACCGTCTATGGTTAATATTGAAGCGCCCGCCTTTCTAATTGCTAAATAAGTTGTTCAATATAATAATATATATTTTGTGTGATATTGCGCAATAAAATTGAAAGTCTAGGGGCCCGCTAACATTAAAAAAGTCACATGATAGACAAAAGCAACGGACCTTTAAATATACGCTGAGTAATTTCCTCTATTCATTAAGTATAATAAGGCAATTTTTTTTTTGAGAAATAAGGGGGCAAACGAGCAAACGGGTCACCTGATGGAAAGCAACTTCCGTCGCCTATGCACATTCGCGGCATCAGAAGAGCTGCAGGTGCGTTGCCGTCCTTTTAAGAGGTATAGGGTAATAGGGAAGGGAATAGGGGAGGGTAGGGAAGGAAATAGAGGAGGGTAGGAAAGGGAAAAGGGTAGGGGATTGGGCCTCCGGTAAACCTACTCACTCGGCGAAATACAGCGCAAGCGCTGTTTCGCGCCGGTTTTCTGTGAGCCCGTGGTATTTCTCCGATCGAGCCGGCCCATTCGTGCCGAAACATGGCTCTCCCACGTATTAAATTAATAATTTTGGTAGTCTCCCAGAACAGCCATTATCCTTTAACGGCCGTTCCCAATATTTGATCTATCTCTAGTTTTGCCCTACTAGAGATAGGAATAGCTCACAATTGACATAAAATATATGTCTCTAATGTCTAATGTGAGTTATTCCTATCTCTAGTAGGGCAAAACCAGAGATAGATCAAATATTGGGAACGGCCGTTAAAGTACAAACCACAAAAACGCAAAATCACCACGCAAGCACACCAAAACTGTATGCATAGTTGCAGCAAGCAGGAAATGTTCCGAAGAATGCCGGGCGGTGGCGGCGCAGTCTCACAACTATTTTATTGAGCACCTGCAAGCTGCTCCAACTATGTGCTAACTGGATAATATGGCATTGACTGATGTACGAAGTTCTTGTGCAGTGGGTCACAGGGAAAAGTGCAGATTTGAACCAGGACTGAGTCTTGTGTCATAATTGTAACCCTAGACGGTCAATTGCATAATACGTGATATTGAAACGGAATAATCATTCGTCAGGTGTGAGCAAGTTAGCTTGAGATAATTCCAGATATATATATATATATATATATATATATATATATATATATATATATATATATATATATATATATATCCTGCCCAGATTTTTGTATTCTTGTGATAACTGATTAGTTCGTAAATAATGTCATTATAACTTGCGCTTTCTCTTCCATCATTGTTTCAACTCTTATAAATAGAAATGTACAGAAATAGAAGTATTTGTGCGTAGCCAGTATTAAGTTTAGAAGATAACAGATAACGTAGGCGTCACGTTACGCCGTTATAGAAATTTCTACGACATAGATAACACTTCCCAGAAAACATCTTAGAAACTGAATCAAAACGGTGTACGACCGACATAAATAAAATAATTAGAAAAGTTAATATTGAAACAAGAGGGTAGATTAAGAAATTCTTGGCCGTAAGCCCTGAAGAATTAAGGTTTAATCAAAATCTAAAGTATCACAAAATCAGGCTCAAAGCCTTGAAAGCTCGGGGCGAAAAAATCGACCTTAATATAAATACAAACTTACGCTTAAAGTTTGTGAAAAGGCTTCATCAAAATGTGAAGGCCAAAAGACACGATCATAATCATTAGAGGTTTAACCAAAAAAAAATTAGGACTAGGATATCTTTATCTTTATGACACAAAAGACTAAGAAGAGAAAAAAATATTTTATTCAATCGGACCCAATCCTTTCATATTATAATGCCACTGTTTTTGATTGGGCACGCAAAAAATTACGTTTGCTGAAATTATGTTTTGATGCGGTAAATATTTCTCATTGTATTCAAATCAACATAGCAGTTTTAGCGTGAATTACAGAGACTCTTTCACGTGTAAAATATTAGTAAGTAAAATAATAATAATAAGTGTAAGAAGATAAACCAACTTTTGTACATAAAATAACTAAAAAGGCTTTATATGTCTGACTGACGGTTAATACAGGCGTTGTGAAACACATTTTCCGAACAGCCTTAAGGTTGTTGTATTAAAATTTCATAATATTCTTTTGATATTCACATAAACTAAGGTCGCACGAGTGTTCCAAAGAGAGGTTTGTTTGTACACAGTGCAGCCAATTACTCGGAGTATATTATTCAGATATCATTAATTTTTTATAACGACAGACCTAGAGGACAACTCCCATAGGAAATTAACTAACGCTGCCGGAAAATATTTTATGTTTAACGTTGGGAGTTCGACCTTTGTGCGATGATTATTCGAAAAATATTTGTTTTCACTTGGAGTGTAGGCTACGTGCTTCTTTAGCTTGGAACGCTCAAAGACACTGGAGGGGGTAATCGGCTCAAGTATGACATGTAGCACCTACATCGTGGGTATCGCAGACACAATAGGTTTTCAATTGTTATGCGACAGCCGACTGCCGCCTGAGGATTTAAGGAGTAACTATCATATCGCTGCCCTAGTTCAATTATTGAACTTTGAACAAAAATCGAAAACGCAAGTTTTTCTTTAAAAATGCCTACGAAAATAAGGTAGATGTGTGCAAGCCCTTCTTTCTCTCCACACTAGGATACAAACCAACTAATGACACGGTTTTATACAATGCTTTAAAGGTTGAAGACAGTGAAGAAATACAGGACCATAGAGGAAAGCATAAGAAAATCATACTATTTGACCGAGATAATATAACACGACACATAGAATCCTTTCATCCAACAGTTTCGCACTACAGGAGGGAGCATGCTCCATTTAGAAGATACCTGCCACGTTTACGTAACGTCGTTTACAATTTATTACCAAATAATAAATTAAGCATTTAAGTTTCTTTCACAAATAAACAATTTGTTTATATATTATGGTATCTGCTCAAATTTAATTTTTTTTGCTGTTGCATTTTTGATCTAATGGTCTTTTCAGCTAATGACTAGAATTATTTGAAGTGGAATACTTAGTTAAAATACAGTTATTAAGTGGGTAGTGCATTTAACTGCTTTCTTTTTTAGTATTATACTGATAACTAATTTTAAACCAATTTTGATTAAACTAATCAAAAATGCCGTTGACGTCACATAATGGCGTTTTTAGATTGATGAATCTGTTTCTTCTCAGTTACGTAATAATCTATAAAGCAGTTAGGCGACATAGCGGCATTTTTTCGTATGATTCATGTAAAAAATAGATATATCAAAATTTAAAGACAAAAATCATACGCTAAATGGCAGTTACCATCGAGGTAACTGCGTTTTAACCTAGCAGCGTGAATGAAAAAGTTATTTACGGGCTAAGCTAAACCAGAAATATGTATTTTAAATTACCTTACAAACATATTAAATAGAAAAGGAGAACATGAAAATATTCTACGTAACGTCACTTATTTTAATCAATAATTAAATCTTAACTAATCATAATACTTTTCAAGAAATCTGTTTTCCCGCTATTTTTGTCAATTACCAAAAGTTGCGTTTTGCACGTAGCGGTCTTTTCTGGTATCAGGGCAGAATAGTAAGATATCTTTAAAAAAATCAAAATTGAGTTATGTTTTGTTTCATGTAATAAATATGCTCTTATGTCCGGTTCTCAAATCGGATATTTGGAAAACGCAACCAAAGTGCCCAAATTTCAAGACATTTCAACAAATTTTTAGCGACCTTTAGTTCAAGATTCTGACATCTTAAGATATTTCTAAAGTCAGGAAGATTTTTACTTTTCTTTTAGTTCTACACAGAGACTTCTTCAAATGTCCTTATATGAAATTATAAAAATAATTCTATGTTGAGACACCTTAAATTGTATAGGGTGACATCAAATGTATCCAAGTACAAAAAACGGCCAAGTGCGAGTTGGACTCGCCCATGAAGGGTTCCGCAGCAGCAATAAGGTTTATTTTTATAAAATTAAAATATTTTTTAATTTATTTTTATATTATTTCAGATGATTTAATGAAAGTTAAATTAATGTTATCGGTTTCATTTATTACTTATAAAAAACTACTTGCTAGATCTCGTTCAAACCAATTTTCGTTGGTAGCTTTTATAGTAATGTACATCATATATATTTTTTAGACTTATCATGCCCTAACTTTAGAAGTTAGAGGGGGGAGGGGCCACATTTTACCACTTTGGAAGAGTCTCTCTCGTAAACTATTCAAGTTTGAAAAAAATGATATTAAAAACCTCAATATAATTTTTGAAGACCTATCCATAGATACCCCACACGCATAGCTTACATGAAATATTATTTTTTTGTTTCAGTTGTACAGACTACAGACCCCTAAAATTTTTAATATATTTTCCATTTTCGTATAAAAATCTTAATGCTGACCTACAGACAGACAGACATGACGAATCTATAAGGGTTCCGTTTTAGCCATTTGGCTACGGAATAACGGAACCCTAAAAAGAAGATCCATACAAATTTGGCTACAAATCTTCATTTTCAGACCTTGCTTTTAAAATTGTGAATACCAGAAGGAAACCAAGGGGCTGCATCTCAGAAAATATAACTCTGGAACGTGCTTATGATGAAGCACCAGCAATACTAAATCACAAATAGGAAATTGATATCATTATGTACCTAATGCCAATTTGATACCTAAATGTCATCACAGTTTTTAAGAAAGTGTTAAAATTAAGTACAAATAACCAGGAAAATGAAAGCGACAATAGTGATGATGAATGCCTGTAACGAACGTACGTTCACTATGATGTTAGAATTAATTAATTTTAATTTTATTTTAAAATTAATAATATAAAACAGCCAAAATTTACTTTTATAATAAAATTATTATAAAAGTTGGCTGTTTTATAAAACTTACCAATTTGTGCCACTATGATTCACATAAATAACATTTAAATAGCACCGACTGATTATTATAATAGTTGAACTCTGACATGTGCAATAATAATAAGATATAACTGATAATATGAGACTTATTTGTGCAAATAAATAGATAATAAATAATACATTACAAGCAAACTACTTTCTCAGTTTTAAATGAATTTTCCTATTTCTTTACCAAACGTTTCCCCGTATTTCGTCGGACAACTTACATTCTCAAACGTCGATGTGGTGTAATACTAAGATATATTTATATATGTTGTCGATCTGTGTTTATTTTCCATAAATTTAGAAGCTTGGTTGAATAAATCATTAGTATTTCTTAAACAAAACAAAAAATAGTAACTCTATGAGTTACGATATAGACATAATTTTTAAGAAACCATTTTAGAGACAACATTAAAATCACAAAACATTTTTTATTTAGTCTGAGTTCAATATAAGGTTATCTCACTATTAAAAAGCCTTAAAACTATTATAAAAATATTTTATTTAAATTTAAATATAAACAACTCCCTAAGACATTAAACTAAACTGAAAAATCAACCACATTTCAAATAACAACGAGTTGATTAATGAAAGTAAAATCATAAAAGTATGAATAACTCGAAACATACTTTGTTCAACATATCTTACTGTTGAACTAGGGCAGCGATATACGTTCGATAGCTAGCAATAACGTGTCCTCCGACCAGTCATTTTCTAACCCAGTCAGTCAGTTAGGTTAGTAAAATAATATATTAACAGATCGTCAAATCACCTTTATCGCGATCCGTTTATTATAGTACCTAGTGGTCGAAATATCATTTCAGGACATTTACCTGAAACATAAAATACATTTTTTTCATGAAATAAGGGGGCAAACGACCAAACGGGTCACCTGATGGAAAGTAACTTCCGTCGCCTATGGACACTCGCAGCATCAGAAGAGCTGCAGGTGCGTTGCCGGCCTTTTAAGAGGGAATAGGGTAATAGGGTAATATTAATATTTTCATGTTTAAAAATTACTTGACTTTAGAAAATTAATCTAATTATTATAATATATTGAAAAATTCCACGAAAATTGTGTTTTATTAATTAATTATATGAATTTCAACCAAGAACCTAGAGTACTATTAATTACAATATATTTTTTATTTATTTTATTATTTTATTTTATTTTATTATCATTACAATATTTTAAAAATTACTTGCGATAGCGTCACTTTCAAAGAATTTTGCAGCGCAGTAGAAATAGTTTTCTGCCAGCACTCCCGTAGCAACCAGTTTTTTAGGAGCAAAATGTTTGCTTGCCACTGTTGTTTCATTTACATTTTTGCCGGTACTTCCAGATTTAACCCGTTATTTTTTGCCAGAATCCAACAACTGCTTCTCTGACATTTGTAACCTTAGTCAAAACGCATTCGTTAGTTTCGATAGCGAAGTATAACAGTACTCCCAAATTAATATTGCGCATGCAAATCTTCACTAATTGTCGTAATCACGAAAAAACGTAAGAGCCCCAAACAATGCACTTGCATTTTGCACCTTGTATAAAGGAAATAGAAGTAAATATCATATAGCCGGTGGCTGTCCGCTGTCGTCGGTCCGTCAGTGCTATAACTCACCGGGAAGCCATAGCGGCGTTAGCATGGTAACGTCCAAGCAACGTCAGGCGCATCTACGTCGTTGCAAAGCGCAGTTTTTCTTAAAGTTAAGCTTAAAACCATTTCAAAACAGCGCTTGCAGCGACGTCTTCCGATGCTCGGGAAATACGGCCGTTGCCGAAAAATTACGAAAACTATGCGCATTATCACTTTGGGACGGACCACTGTCTCTTAGTGTAGGAAACAGTTATACTCAAGTAACATTTTACTCTAGTTTGGTCGAATCTACCCTAAGATGAATGCGAATGGATGCGTTAAGTCAAATCCCATACATTTTTGTCATCTAACTTTGATCAAGCGAATGCATTATGACTAAGTTATCTGATATGTAAGTGTGTGATGCTGATGCTTAATTGGGGCTAGCTCGGCGATTGTGCGAGACACTGCAGCCCATTACAGCTCTCAGGTGGAGTGTAATTTACGAAGGATGTTTGTGCAAACAGTTGCTCCGGCTTAGGGTTTCGGAGATAATTGGGACGTTTAATTGAAACGAAATAAACACGACTCAGGTGAACACCACGTCGAAGTCTGGCAGTGCCAGTCGGAGTTGTGGATGTTTACGTACGGTATCCACAATTTTTTTTTTCTGTGAACGAAGTTGCAGGCAATATTATGATCTAATTATTAGATTAAATCGAAGTCTAATCGTTGAAAGTCATCCAACTATGGGCACCATAGATTTTTCTTTACTGTATATTGAGCTCATGTCAATAGTTACAGAGTGACAAAAGACAAAAGATAGATACAGAGTGTTACAATAATAAGGTTCACAACCCCTACACTAAGAGTCTTGTGCTGTAGGGGTTGACTAAATTAAATGTACATAATAATAATAATAATAGTATGTATTAACTTACTTCAATTCCGGAAATCCTAAATCGGCATAGAGATATGTAATGAAAAATGTTAGTAGGGCGAAGAAAAGGGCTGCGACATATACCTACCTATAAGGGCGCCTAACAAAGGTCTAAGGAACAATGCCTGCGAAAATGATAAATAAAGGGAGGATCCAGTCTTGGGAATAAGACCGTTTACATACTAGCGGTTGGCGAGTGGATTTTTGGCTCCACGCGCTGCGAATCCGCATCGCATTGCATGAGTGTTGCAAAATTTGAAGCAAAATAGGCTTGATGACTATTTTTTTTTCTTATTGGTAATTGAACGACCCTTAAAAAATAGAAACCTCGCTGAAAAAATGACTCTGATAGCTTAAAAATTCACCAAGATATGACAATTCAAACATCTCATAAAATAGACCTGCCCGAAACGCTCCATACAAAGTGCTACGAAAGACTGACGTCACTCTTTCGTAGTTTGTATGCATCGGGAGAGAACTTTGTTCGATAGGTATATTAAATATTGCGTTTATGAAAGTGGTTTTATAACAAAAGTTGCTTTTAATTGCATAAGTTATCAATTGGTATACAAATATTAAGAAATATAACTGAAAAAAAAAATCGACTTGATTATCCAACTTTGAAGGCGCATAACAAAAAAAAAATACAAATGCTATCGAGCTGAAATTTTGGGAACACTTTTTTTGCCGTGATTTCTTTATTTTATTAACAAAATTCGCTAATCTTTGACCTTGTCATCAGCCCTATAATTCTCAAAGTAAAAAATGTAACGCCATGCGTTCCGAATCAGCAGCTATGTGGTGGAGTGGAGCCCTTAGGGCAGTTGCAGACACGTAGTGGATGTGCAACGTGTTTATCGCGTGTTTGCAACGATTTTAGAACGCGACGCGTTCGCGGTGCATCTGCGGTTGTGTTCATTGCTCATCCGCCACGTATCCACTGCGTGCCCGCAGCGAAAAGCCGCCGCTCGTGCTAGTATGATAAGGCCCTTATAGGCAGGTAAACATGCGGGTGGAATATAAAGGAGACTGCCAAATTATTCCAACTTATTTATACATTTTCGTTTTACTTTTGTAGCTAGCCTACCGTAAATTTGATGGTACCCCACTGAAATAAAAGCTTCGTACATTGATATAGTGGTTTTATTACGGTTTAGTTTGTTTTGGAGTGATTGTTTAGAAAAAGTCGTTGGCTGGGGAAAAGTAGCTATAGTTAGTGTAAAACATTACTGGTTTAAATGAAACATCGATTTCGATGACTTAGTGTGTGCGACATTCTTGCAAGTGTCTGTGTGTGTAACCGTATGTATGTGTGTAACGTGTGTTAGACGTGGGAGAGCCATGCTTCGGCACGGATGGGCCGGCTTGACCGGAGAAATACCACGTCCTCACAGAAAACCGGCGTGAAACAGCGCTCCCGCTGTGTTTCGCCGAGTGAGTGAGTTTACCGGAGGCCCAATCTCCTACCCTTTTCCCTTCCCTACCCTCCCCTATTACCCCTTAAAAGGCCGGCAACGCACCTGCAGCTCTTCTGATGCTGCAAGTGTCCATGGGCGACGGAAGTTGCTTTCCATCAGGTGACCCGTTAGCTCGTTTGCCCCCTTATTTAATTAAAAAAACCGTATTCTTGACAATAATAATAATCTGGGGAATCTGGGAAATATTTTTTTTATATAAAATAAGGGGGCAAACGAGCAAACGGTCACCTGATGGAAAGCAACTACCATCGCCCGTGTACACTCGTGATATTAGAAGAGCTGCAAGTGTATTGCCGGCCTTTTAAGTGGGAATACGCTCCCTTCTTAAAGGTTTGCAGGTCGTAATGATCCGGAAATACTGCTGGTGATAGTTCATTCCAGAGTTTTACAGTGCGGTTAAGAGGATACACCAGGGGTGAGAGAAATTGAAAATAGGTATTTGAAAATGTATTGCTGTCTCACCAATCTCAAGTCTCCCAAAGCAGAGCGCGATAGAGGCAACACGACAAAAGTTCTAATATAAGAACAGAAAATCTTCGATTCGTTGTCCGCTGATTCTTTCTCCAAAACTTAACCGATTTAAGTACTTTTTTCATTAAGAATTAAAACAAGGCTTAGCTCAAGCCTATGTTTTATTTTTTTTGTATATTTTAGTCAGTTTTGTTTTCTGGGTGTTTGAACACAGAGGAAAATCTTGCCATTTTTTGGGTTTTTGGACGTTCTTATCTTTTTTAATAATAAAATTATTAAAAAAAAGAATACATAGGGACATGCTAATAGTGGCCATAGATATTCAGGAAAAATATCATAACTCTACCGGCATTATCCAGGGAGGAAACAGGGGACAGCGTTTGTATGGGAAAACGGCGGTGTGGAATCCTCTTAAGGAGATCGGTCGGGGTATATTGGACTCATTCTGCCCACTAAAAACCCATGGTGCTTTAGTGACTTCACTTCCTGCTTAAGGTTACGTTGTGGGAACGATTAAGCCCACTGAATCGACGATAATTATCCCACGTTCTTCCGAAATTAAAATATTTCCGTGTCTTATAAAATTCATCATTATTAATTTGATCCTAAGACTTAAGATAGACTAAGGGCCTGTTTCACCGATTTCTGATAAGTGCTGGATATTCACAATTTATCTGAGAGATACCCTATGCTCTATCTGCCAGAATTTATCAGGAAATGGTGAAACAGGTCCTAAGTTTCACTACATTTTGTAATTTAAGTTTTTATTTGTATTTTATTGTATTTATTCTATCACTGAATACAAAAAAGTAATTAAAAATCTTTGTACACAGAAAAGCACAAAACTTCGCTCTAATTAATCCTTTTTAAATGGTTTTCAAATATCTGGCTCTAAATCAAGCTGATTCAACGTCTTTAATGTCTTTTTAATACCCGAAATTCTGAATAGATAACTTGATGAAAAATATTTTAGTCCCGAATTAATCTCGCTAACGATGACGTCACAAACTTCAGTAGCGGCTTAAGTTTGCATTAAAAGAAAATTTTAAAGTTATTTAGTAGCTAGTATAATAATTATCCATAACGACCAAGCCGCTGAACCGATCTTGTTGAAATTTGATAAGGAGATTTGAGTCCCGGGAAAGGACATAATAAGATACTTTTCATCCCGGTTCATCCCGGTCCATTTACGGTTCCAGCGTGATAAACGAATTTTGGCACGAATTTTTTACGTGCGAGAGCCATGCTTCGACACGAATGGGCCGGATCGACAGGAGAAATAATAGGGGCTCACAGAAAACCGGCGTGAAACAGCGCTTGCACTGTGTTTCGCCGAGTGAGTGAGTTTACCGGAGGCCCAATCCCCTACCCTTTTCTCTTCCCTACCCTCCCCTATTCCCTTCCCTACCCTCCCCTATTCCCTTCCCTACCCTCCCCTATTACCCTATTCCCTCTTAAAAGGCCGGCAACGTGGGCGACGGAAGTTGCTTTCCATCAGGTGACCCGTTTGCTCGTTTGCCCCCTTATTTCATTAAAAAAAACTTCAGAAAAAGCGATTCAGTGGTTTGGGCGTAAAGAGATAACAGACAGACAGACACTTTAGCATTTATAATATTATTATGGATACAATTATTTATTTATTTATTTATTTATTTATTTATTTATTTATTTATTTATTTATTTATTTATTTATTTATTTATTACAAATCACAACTATCATTACAGGTTAAAACCTAATACAATAGAGCGTTACTATTACTTACATAAAATTATATTCTAGCTTACTTGCTACACAATATGTGACTTTGGTGAACTCATTCAATGAGCACGTAAACAAATCGACCGTGTTTGCGACCGTGTTCAGCGTCCGCAGCGCCCGCGTGAGCGGGGCCATCCGCAGCAGGTTGGTGCGCGCGCGCGACACCTCCAGTAGCGGCGGTCGGCGCCGCCGCTCCGCGTACCCGTCCGGCACACTCAGTCTGGCTCCTTGCAGCACAGCTGGATTGTGCGTTTCACCGCGCAAAACTTTAACTACATAAGTAGCTAAAGCTACTTCCCTCCTAGCTTCTAATTTGTAATATCCGACCATACCCAGAACAAATAGCGTTGGATACAGTAAAGGGTAACCTGGGTAAACCCCGTACCTCTTGAGGTATATGAAACGCACAAATTTGTTCTGGATACGGTCTAGCATTTTAATGTACTTGTCTTCGTACGGGGACCAAATGACGGCATTGCCTTCTAAGTGGCTTTTCACTAGAGCCTCATAGAGGGCTTTCAAAGCTGCGATGTTAGAGAAGTGATGCGCTTGCCGTAGCAGAAACCCTAAATTGCGGTAAGCCTTTTTACATACTTCAACTACATGTTTTTTAAAGTTTAGATCGGATGTGAAGCTGACTCCTAAATATTTTATTTCAGTGACACGTTTTAGTGGTGTTCCCTCTATGCAGTATTGATGCTGACGAGGTGAGCGAGCGCGGCTGAACGACAATACGCAGCACTTAGTCGTGTTGAAGTACAGCTTATTGTCTATGGACCACTTCACAATCCTGTCAATATCCTGCTGCAATTTTATGTGATCAGCGTCCTCTATTATTTTCATTATGATTTTAAGGTCATCAGCAAACAGTAAGGCTATCGTTTTTTTTACAACTTCAGGTAGGTCATTCAAAGTCAAAATGAACAGAAGAGGACCTAAATTGCTGCCCTGACTCACTCCAGATCTCGTGAAATACGATTCAGAAAAGCATCCGCCACAATCCACATACTGGCATCTATCCCGCAGATAGTTAGCAAAGAAAGCCAGGGTATGCGGGGCACAACCTGCTTCAGCCAATTTTGACAAGAGAATGTCATTGTCGACTGTGTCGAATGCCTTTCTAAAATCAAAGTATGCCACATCTACCTGTTCACCAGCGTCTACAGCAGGTACTAGATGCGTCATTAAGTCCAGTAAGTTTCCTGTCGTTCCTCGCGCAGGACGAAAACCATGCTGAGCGTCATTCAACTGGCTACAAACCTGAGTATACAGGTCACGATGAATGGCCGACTCAAAAACCTTAGCTGGAGTACAGAGGATCGCCACTGGCCTATAATCGCTGGGTTCCGGGCCACCCCGGCCTTTCGGTACCGGCACAACACGCGATAGCTTCCAGCGCTCGGGAAACTGCGCGGTTTCTATACACGTATTAAACAAGTGTGTCAAAGGCTCAACTAATACTCTACTGCAGTCCTTGAAAATATATGCTGGTATACCATCTGGACCCGCCGACCGCTTGGGCGGCAGGCGGTCGAGCGCGCGGCGTACGTCGCCAGGGCTTAGCCGCGTGATTTGCACGTGCGCGCCCGGCGCCGACGACGCCGCTGCGCTCGCCGCCCCCACGCTCAGCTCCGGCGGCTCTGGATTGTATACAGAGTAAAAATATCGAGCGAACTCATTCGCGGCTTCGAGCTCGGTCAATTGCCGACCATTTCTTACTAACTTATTTGTTCTCGAATTGCTTTTCCTGGATTTCACGTAACTCCAAAAGGCCCGCGGATCCGCCGCCAGATGGCTTTGTATCCTTTCGCAATACCGATCATGAGCTCGAGCCGTCTCGATTTTTACTCTCGCCCTACACTGAGAGAAAGCCGAGTAGTCTGCAGGCGATTTACTCGATTTGTATTTTTTGTGTAATTTGTACTTCTGTTTAACATCTTTGATAATATCAGCAGTGTACCAAGGGGGATACTTTCTAGAATCTAAATAGCATTTTTTCTGTGGAACACACACGTCAAAAACTTCATAAATTTTGTCATAGAAAAGATTTAACGCAACATTAGGATCGCTTAAATTGTACATTTCGGACCAGTCTATTTCATTTAGTAAATTATATAATCGAAAAAAGTCTGCTTTGTTAAAGTTCCAACGCTTACTTTCCGCTGCTATCTGAGAGAGTGATGGCGGCGGGCGCGCAGGCTCGGGGGGCGGCGCGTGGCCGCCTAGCTCGAGGCGCACTGCGAGCGGCGGGTGATACGCGTCCACGGGCTCCAGCCCCTCGTCCGCCGCGCTCACGGAGACGCCGTCGAACGCGCTCAGTACCAGGTCCAGTTGACGATCGTTGCAGTTCGGCACCGCGTTATATTGAATGAATTCACCAAAGGCCATAAAGTATTCATAGTAGTTACTTACATTTATATTACACGAAAGCAAGTTAAAATCGCCTATTATAACGAAATTTTTACCATATTTTATACATATTTTTTCTAATACACTAAACATTACCATGTACTCGCTCTCATCAGTATGAGGCGGAATATAAACTGCACAACAGGTAAATAAAAATCTATTTTGGGTATGAACTGTGGCACAAATAACTTCAAAGCTATGAGCGTCAACATCAACATCGGTCACCATCACCTGGCGTAGCTCGTAGCGCGGCTTAGCAACTAAAAGTACGCCACCGTGTTTCCGCCCATCTGCCCTATCGCACCTCAGGACGCGGTAACCGGGAAGTGAAAATTCTGCGTTTTCTATTGCACTGTTTAACCCTGTCTCTGTTATCACAAATAAATCTGCGCCCGACGACTCCAAAAATGACAGGAATTGCGTAGTATTATAGACAATCGATGTAGCCCGTAGCCTATTCGTTGACTCATATTATTTCATATTTTGATACATTTACGTTTCTCTAGTATAGTATTTCGATGATATTCTGTTCCGCATATATTTAACCTGTTGGAGCTTTCGATATTGCAATATTGTAAATTGGTACTTAACTCTCGATTGATACTCGTACCAAGGTCCATAATTACTTACTGTTTTAAATTTTGGTAATGGAATGTACAATAACGATCTCTTTGTGATTAACTCAGTGAATGATCGGTGTTTAAATTGAAGCGAAATGATTTACAATTTACTTTCCAATGTCATAATGCGTTTAGCGGTTTAAAGCGTGAAGAGGTAACAGACAGACTAACATACCTTTGTATTTATGTACGATCGTATTAAGCTATATTTCCTACACCCTTGGATGCAACATTGGTAAAGTTTGATTTTTCTCTGATGAAACAGATAATCTATACTTCTATACTAATATTATAAAGAGGTAAACTTTGTTTGTTTGTTTGTATGTTTGTTTAATTGTAATGAATAGGCTCAAAAACTACTGGACCGATTTTAAAAATTCTTTCACCATTCGAAAGCTACATTATTTACGAGTAACATAGGCTACTTTTTATTTTGGAAAATATAGGGTTCCGTAAGATATTTTAGTTTTTCGGGAACAACCAGAAAATTTACTTATTTTGTGTACGTTGCCTAAACTATAAAAGATAGAACCATACAATGTTCAAATTAAATAAAGATCTTATAATTATCTATGTCAAGTGAGGCACAACAACCATTGTTTTATTTAAAAATCTTGATTTTTTTTTGGACTACATTTAAACGCATTTATTTTACTCATGCTAATAATTCTTATCAAAATAAATTATTTCATCATTAAGTAAATTTTATGTAGATAATATTTGGTCTTTGAATGATTAAAATTGGACGTTTGGTTTAGAAGTTATGGCGAAATTAAAATATTACGATAGTGGGCGTCACCAAGGCGAGGGTGCGCGTGCGGGAGGAAGACAATCTGTTTCATCAGAGAAAAGTTTGATTTTTCTCTGATGAAACAGATAATCTATACTTCTATACTAATATTATAAAGAGGTAAACTTTGTTTGTTTGTTTGTATGTTTGTTTAATTGTAATGAATAGGCTCAAAAACTACTGGACCGATTTTAAAAATTCTTTCACCATTCGAAAGCTACATTATTTACGAGTAACATAGGCTACTTTTTATTTTGGAAAATATAGGGTTCCGTAAGATATTTTAGTTTTTCGGAAACAACCAGAAAATTTACTTATTTTGTGTACGTTGCCTAAACTATAAAAGATAGAACCATACAATGTTCAAATTAAATAAAGATCTTATAATTATCTATGTCAAGTGAGGCACAACAACCATTGTTTTATTTAAAAATCTTGATTTTTTTTTGGACTACATTTAAACGCATTTATTTTACTCATGCTAATAATTCTTATCAAAATAAATTATTTCATCATTAAGTAAATTTTATGTAGATAATATTTGGTCTTTGAATGATTAAAATTGGACGTTTGGTTTAGAAGTTATGGCGAAATTAAAATATTACGATAGTGGGCGTCACCAAGGCGAGGGTGCGCGTGCGGGAGGAAGACAATCTGTGCAGTGTGCAGTCTGCGTAGAGGACGACGGATTCATTATAGGTCGATATCATATAATATCGTCGTCGATTTAGTGTCGGAGTCTGTGAATTGACCTGGCAATCGTTTTGCTGACCGAGTCTTAATCCTGGGTATGCTTTTTGCACCAGGCGGAGCCGCGGGCGACCGCTATAATGAGCATAAATCAAAACTGCTGAATCGATTTTAATAATTTTTTCAGTGGCTATTTATATTTTATACCCGTGCGAAGCCGGGGCGGGTTGCTAGTAATTAATATTATCATGAATTTGTCACTATGCTAGTTCTCACTTAAATAACAACTTAGTAAGTAGAAAGCGACATAGAATAGATAATATTGGAAGATGCATAGTCCCATTTGAGATCTTAATCTTTACCTCATACCGTGATGCTTAGACAAAAAACCAGGCACAGTATTTCTTTTATGAACAACAGAAAATAACACTTTTTATAATATTTCTAAACAAAGCCTAGTTACTGAAACTAGTCTCGCTTTTCGTCTACAATAACTGATGGCGCTCTTAAAGAAGTTGAATAAAACCAAAAAGCGAAATTTATGGAGACACATAAATTGTGACCCGCGCAGTAAAACATTTTTTATGCCTAGACCATTCATACCGCCTATATTTGATTTAATGTAGCGAATGGCCGTGTTGTATTTAAATAGTATGTTTTATAATATATCGAAACACGTATATTTTGTATAGCCATTCATTTTATCCAAACATGACAAAAAAAAAACGTGTTTCAGTGACGGCCGAAGTGAAACGAAATAGAGCAGGCGTAGACTTTAGCTGTCTCTGTCTTAGGGCCTTATCACACTGGCGATTAGCGAGCGATTTGAAAGCAAGCGACTGCGCAGTGCACCCGCCGCTATTGCGCGGCGTGCACGCAGCTTGCCTTCGGCGTTTTGGACACTCAGCAGCAAAATTGATTCTGACGTCACTCCCTAGACGAGTCCACTATATATAATAATATTATTCTGTGTAGACGAGTGTACAAAATGGCGTCCACGCCACGCCGCGACGATGCTGCCCTGTCGCGTCGCTTTCAAATCGCTCGCTAATCGCCAGTGTAATAAGGCAGTACTGATTTTTGCGAACGCAGCAAATAGAGCTTTTACTTCAAATCGACAAAACAGCATAAATTGAAATATATTTTTATTCAAAATAGGCATTATGAGAACACTTTTTGGTAGATATCGATACTAATATTATTATAAATGCGAAAATATTGTATCTAACACTAATAAAACACAACTTTTCGTGCACTTTTTCCACTTTAAGATATTATTACAACTTTTAACATTTTTCGGTAGTTTAAACTTACACCGACGTTAAACTTACACCTGATGATGATTTGTTTCGAAACCGGTCGTGTAATTTGTTAAAAGTTGTAATAATATCTTAATATAGTGGAAAAAGTGCACGAAAAGTTGTGTTTTATTAGTGTTCAATATGAATTTCCACCAAGAACCGACAGTACAATCAATAACAAATATTGTATCTGTCTGTTAGCTCTTCACGCCAAAATCGCTGTTGCGATTTTTCTGAAATTTTGTATGGGGATACTTTGAGTCCCGGAAAAGCACATAGGATACTTTTTATTCGGAAAAATGTACGATTCCTTTGCGATTAACGAATATTGACGCAACGAAGTTTCGGGCGTCATCTAGTGCAACATAGCCTGTCCACACGACGCGTTGCGTCGACGCAGCGTTGCCGTTTGACGCATAGCCGGCCACACGGGCGCTGCATCATCACAGCGTTATTACGAAGCAGTCCCCTGAGGCCATCCCCTGAGCAAACGGCCTTGACTTGAAAATCCTATTTTTTAAGTACTTATCTTAGTTCAAATTTGACTTTAAAAAAATTCAAACGTCCAGTATGTAGTTAATGAAATTGTCGATCTATTGACGTGTGTTTCAAATAACCGTAATTTGTAATACTAGGGAGATACTGAATGTATGCTTGAATTTAAATAAATTGGTTTTACTTTGAAAGCTGATATCATGAGTATAAAAAACAAAAATAGAGAAATAATAACTATGAAATGAACGTTCATATACTGAAGATAACTGCTGTATTTTTATTTTTATTTTGTAGCTTTCAAATTATGAGTAAATAAGGTTCTAAACGCGGTAAATTACGGTATCTCCGTAGGGGGAGCGTCTTAACGTCAACACCCCCTCCCGCTTCCGTCATGTGCATTGCGACGACGCGACGCAGCGCACCGCGTGAACAGTTGAACACCCTGGTTATTTGTATGTGAAACAACGCAAGACGCAACGCGCCATGTGGACTGGCTCTGAAGCATAAGTCATAACCATATATTGAAAGTAGATATTTTAACTGATTGTATATCACTGTCGCGTCCGTACAGACATCCTAAAAACATTAAAATGCACACCATTTCCATTAAAATAATAAATACTATTGTTTTAATCGCAACATGAGCTATTAATTTATCATTTAGCTCGTAAAATAGCCTCTCGAATGTTTATTGCGTATAACGGGTTCAAATCCGTTATCGGGGGCGCGCGAATGCCCATAGATTATGGTAAACCGGCTATTCAGAACGGCTTTTGTACATCTAATGTGGTCATGCTGGCGTGATAACGCGTCGCCACGTCAATGTACATCACGTGTTTGAAATAATATCGATGGAAATGAGAATTGTTTCATTTTAAACTTTGTTAGGAATCAACAAGAGAAATAAAAGCTATTTTCGAGATTAGGGACTTGAGGTTTTCATATTGCATGGTGGTGAGAGGCCTTCTACGAATAATAAAAACTATTTATTATTCGTAGGAGGCCTTACATGAATTTGCTAACATTATTGCTTGTATGGTGTTGGTATTTGCACGTTCTTGCATGCGAGTGTACGCATATTTGTGATAGTGATCTGAATATATTAAATATTGATGCAACGTTTGGTGGTGCTACCCATGAATCATTTGCAGCAGCTGAATCAAAATGGTGAAAGCATTTGGTTTCTTGGTATGTATTATTATATTATAGGTGCCCAACAAATTTGCTTTGTCTCTACACTTACAGTCATACATTTTCATTTTAAAGACATGGGGTATTTTTTACCTGCTGTTTAAAAAGTTGTGACCACGAACCAAAATAATAATAAATGTACAATTTTCATTCACACTTAATTTCTGCAAATTATTTTAATATTCATTCATAGAAATGGTATTTACTACATTTACTATATATTTACTATAATATTCATTGATTTAAGTTCAAATATCTCAGTGTTTACCCCATCTCCTGCAGATATATACCCTACTATATTATAAAATATATTTTCTTAACAGGTGACTCTGGATATCCATTGAGAACTTGGCTTCTAACACCAATCCTTAACACACAACCTGGCAGTGCAGAAGAGAACTACACAAATATGCATTGCCGAACAAGAAACACAGTTGAAAGGTGTATTGGGGTATTGAAAGCCCGTTGGCGGTGTCTGTTGTCACATAGAGTACTACATTATAATCACCATGTTGTGGCTAAGATTGTTAATGCATGTGCTGTATTACACAACATCACCAACAAGCACAGGCTTCATGTACCTGAATTACCTTCCAATGATATTCAGAGGGAAGCAGACTTCCTGGTACCTCGGCAGCCGTACATTGAGGAAGGTCAACAGCTTGAAGGTGGCAGGCAACAGAGACAACTTAATGTGCAACGCTTATGGAGGAATAGATAATAATTATTTAGTTATGTATTTACAATTTGTATTCTAATTCTGATTTCATGTTTTTTTTTGTTTTTATAATTAGTTAATTTATAGTGTTTTTTATTATTATGTTTGTGTAAGTTAAAATAGCAAACTAAAGTTAAAGTGTTTGTATAAAATGTTATGATATGTTGTTCTTTATTAATATCTGAACTTTAGTACAGTTTTATGCAATAAACACTTCTTTTTCTGGCCTTTATACAACTTATTGTGCAACGCTTATGGAGGAATAGATAAGAATTATTTAGTTATGTATTTACATTTTGTATTCTAATTCTGATTTCATGTTTTTACTTGTTTTTATAAATTTTTTTATTATTATGTTTGTGTAAGCTAAAATAGCAAACTTAAGTTAAAGTGTTTGTATAAAATGTTATGATAATATGTTGTTCTTTATTATTATTTTTTTTAATCTTATTTATTTTATAAGCCTTACATCCTGAAGATTAAGTCGGCTTAAGAGTTACATTTTACTTTAGGACATTAGGGTTAACATATTATGATTAAGGATTATTTTTATAGTATTCAAATCTTTGGCTCAGAGATTGTGTAATAAAATTTAAAAGATTGTTACTGTGTTTGTCAGTGAACTCTGAGGCTAAGATTCGATGGAACAAAAAGAGGAGGTCCGACGAAGAACACCCACTGTCTCTTAAAAATACCAGCCTCGGTTGTTCGTTGATTCTACATTCTAGAATTAAGTGTAGGAGGTCCTCCTCCTTCTGACATATTGAGCAGTAGGGATCGTCTCTTTTTTTCATAGTGTAATTACTCTACGGTAGTAGATACTCTCGTGCTTCATCGGCGGCACACTAACATTAACGACGTGGGACCGCTGATGGGCCGTGGAACACGCTAAGGAGAAGAGACCCGTGCACTTGTAATGTGCCAAATCCTGTTATTTTTGGGTGGGCACCCGAAAACAGCATATGTTACGGTAATTAGAACTTTTGATAGGACAAGCGATTATTTCATGATAACTATTTATAGGCTGGGCCTATTGAGTCGATATTTTCCAATGCGATAACCAATGTTTATGAGCATTTAAAACGATGAATAGATCATGGTTAATATGTATGTTATAAAAATTATAAGCAAGTTTCGAGATCAAGTTGGCGTGGGGACACGTCACGGTAATGATAAAAACATGATTTTTGAACACGACTTAAATTAATTTAGTCTGAATTACTTAAATTAAGTTTGTAGCTTGTTACGGATGCTATCTACCGTTTAAAAATATTGCATACTTGAATAAGATAATATTACAGAGTATACAAGCCCGGGACACTTAAATTTTGCTCTCCTGAGTATGGCCGATAAATATTACAAAGAGGAGGAGTCAACATAATAATATAGGCTACATTATATTATAATAAGGCTATCACCTACTTTTGGTGCTGTAGAGCCTTCACGTTGACGACGTCGCGGGCAGCAGCTAGTATTATATTATATGAGATAGAATCTCTGTTTGTTCATAATATTTTTATACTTGTCTCTTCCCGCGGGATAGTACAAAATTTTTATCACGGAATAATGGACATAATATCAAGCCACATATTCATTTACAGAATGTAGTCATTAAATTATAAATTAATTATCAATTTAATTTGTATCAAATATTTTATGATTTCATTTTATCTAAAGGTTATTTTACGTCCTTTGTTGTCAAGCAAACCTATAAATTATTAAAGATGGACATTAAACTTATAATTGGTTATACTTTAGAAGTCAAATATTGTAATAAAAGACAAAACGGCCCGAGAGATATAATTGCTTCAGTGAAGTTTCATTATGATTCTAAATGGGACTAATTTCAGGACATAAAATAATACTTATATTATGGGGTTAGGCTAAACTAATGCCCATTATTATAATAATACCCCCCAGCCCCACACCGGTTTCGGTGACGGTGGCCGGTTTCATTGAAACCAGGCCAAGTACGCAGGAGTAATTTTATAGTGCCCAAATGTGTGCGCAGTACATAAGCGAACTCTCTATTCTTTTACTCTCATAACCCAGTGCGACGGAAGACCGACATGACTGGCGAGAGATCAGGCGAAGGACCGACTTTTTACACGCCCATCAAACGCATGGATCATCTTACTTGTCAGACAATCAGGTGATCAGCCTGCATTGTCTTGGTTAGGACGGAGGAGGAGGGTTATGAGAGTAAAAGAATAGAGAAAAAACTTGGAAACAACAAGTTTCCAACGCGGGAATGGAACCCACGACCTCAGACTCAAGAGCCACGCTCTTATTCACTGGACCACGGAGGCTATTATAATGAGAGTATGTAGGTTATCTAACAACATGACCAGGGTATATTTAACTAATCAGTACAACCATTTGCCACAACCAATAAAATACATAAAGCTGCAGTAGCTCTATGTATTTTATTGGTGTTGGTGGTACTTGTCAAAATGCATTTTCCAATTTTCATCTATATATATAAAACTCAAAGGTGACTGACTGACATGGTGATCTATCAACGCACAGCCCAAACCACTGGACCGATCGGGCTGAAATTTGGCATGCAGGTAGATAATATGACGTAGGCATCCGCTAAGAAAGGATTTTGATCAATTCCACCTCCAAGGGGTTAAAAAAGTTTAAAAAAGGATGAAAGTTTGTATATAATAATACTTGTTAATGTGAGTGAAGCCGCGGATAAAAGCTCGTTTCCATATAAAAATGTATGGGATTTGACATAATATTTTCATGCATCGTAATATGTGCCATAATATACACTTTTGACATTTATATATATATATATATATATATTAAGTCATCGCTTCGCTAGCGAATAGTAATGTCAAATCCCATACATTTTGTGGCGGTGGCATTTGCGATAATCGCTTGCCGCTTGTCTAAGCCCTCAGGTGAGTATAGCTAATTTTCTAGGTATATCATATTGTGATATTATTAGATGAAACTGCGAAATTAGAGGGGGCAAAATAATATATAAAAATTCATAAATTATAACGATATTAAATTTTAACGTGCAACATCAGTAAAACGCGATATTGATACAAGCACTCGGACAATAAAAATCATAGCTGACGCTACAGTACTGTATCGCGAGGTTATAGCCGCTATAAAAACACGGTAATCCACTCAATAATTGAAAATCAATAGTTTAATTTCAAACAAAGTATTATTAAAATTTTAAACGGACGCTATAAAAGTGCTATAAAAAGTTATAACAAAAAGCGATGAGCCGAAACGCCCGGAAGATATGAAGCATTGAATTTTGAATATTGTGTTACTATAGTAGCTACACCAAGGCCTGATTAGCTTTTATTATAACTCAGAACCCTAAATTTTATATCAAATAATCAAATAAGATTTTCTAATAACCACCAGTGATTTTTAGAATTTTGACTAATTAAATATGCGTCCCAACCACTGGGCAAAGATATCGACAGAGTGGGTACCTGAAGATGGAAGACGCAACCGTGGCCGGCCTAGGAAATGTGGCGCCATGAGCTGGAGGTGTACCAGCCGGGTAAGTCAACGGTAGCGCTGAAGACCCTGGAGGAGGCTTATGCCCAGCAGTGGGATAACATAGGCTAACAAAAAATGAAAAGGAATCTCTGAACGACGAAAAACGCGCTTTAACGGAAAGATTCGACCCGAGCAGCTCCCAGCACAAAATATCTATGTAAGATTATCAATGGCTTTAAGTAATATGAAAGTTGTGTAACCGTGATTTTATAAAGCAAACTATCAAATAGAGGCATTTTATACGTGGAAGAGCCATGCTTCGGCACGAATGGGCCGGCTCGACCGGAGAAATACCACGTTCTCACAGAAAACCGGCGTGAAACAGCGCTTGCGCTGTGTTTCGCCGAGTGAGTGAGTTTACCGGAGGCCCGATTCCCTTCCCTATCCTCCCCTATTTCCCTTCCCTTCCAATCCCTACCCTCCCCTATTACCCTATTCCCTCTAAAAGGCCGGCAACGCACCTGCAGCTCTTCTGATGCTGCGAGTGTCCATGGGCGACGGAAGTTGTTTTCCATCAGGTGACCCGTTTGCTCGTTTGCCCCCTTATTTCATAAAAAAAAAAAAAAAAAAAGCCAATTTTATTTTTTTCGTGGACTCGTAGACAGGAGGTTAGTGGACAGCATGAGTGTCATGCAATGCACAAAATGAGCCTGTTCATCTGGATCATCAAGCTTACCCGTATATAATATTCTGGATCTCTAGGTAACATAATAATTGTAATATGTTTGACATAAGAAAACTAAACTAAACATAAAATCTTTGATGCAAAACTCTCTTGTCATTGAAAGTTCATCATTCCATTCCAACAGCTATTAACTCCCAAATTGAAAATTCCGTTATAATTAAACAAATACGAAAACTGCTGTAATATATATTATAATAATTATCCATATGGAAAATTGAAATTGAGCGCAAATAAGTGAGTTGATATCGCCCAAATTATTTAACGAGGGCGCTGCCACAGTGCACGTTTTTCGACGGTTTCATTGGGCCAATCGTTAGGTGAGATGATAAAACTAAAGCACAAACATGATAATATATTTTTTTCTTCTAATCTAAATATATATAACTCAAGGGCGACTGACTGACTGAGATAGTGATCTATCAACGCACAGTCCAAACCACTGGACGGATCGGGCTGAAATTCGGCATGCAGATAGATGTTCTGACGTAGGCAACCGCTAAGAAAGAATTTTGATCAATTCTATCCCCAAGGGCATATAATAGGGAATTAAAGTTTGTATTAAACTTTGTCAATTTTTAACCTACCAGGCTGAGACTTTGATAAGTACCTAATTAATAATAATACTTCGTAACGCGAGCGAAGCCGCAGACAAAATCTAGTTTTCTTACGGCCCGGCCGCATGTCTGCGTCTATCGTTCGAAGCTTCGTGCTATGAGACAATACTATTGGACGATACACGCAGATCGTCCAATAGTACCTATCGGTTTTAGCGCGACGCACTACGCATATTATAATTATGCGGCCGCGGCATTATAATAATACTAGTAGATATTGTACATTCATCACGCAGGAACCGTATTTTATGGGATGAAAACTAATTTATGTCCTTTCCTGAAAGTAAAATTATTTCCATAACAAATTTCAGAAAAATCGGTTAAATAGTTTTGGCGTGAAAAGACAGATAGACACACTTTCGCATTTATAAAATTAGTATGGATTTTTTAAATCCGACAAAAATAAACTGTAGTTGAGTTTGACATGTAATAATATCTTTGTCTTTCTGTGATTGCAATTGGCCAATCCGTGCGCTGCGGTGGATTGGCGGCTTTAATCATTGGATTAAAGCCGCCAATCCACCGCAGCGCACGGAGAGACTACGCACGTGCGTCAAGCTTCGCTCTGTAAGAAAATATATACGACTGCATGTCCACTGCAACTCACGGACACTCTACGCACGAATTGACTCACGTAGCTTGCTCGAATATGGTGCACACGTAGCTCAACGCTGGCCACGCTACGCATGCTGTGTACGAGATACACGGAAGCGTGTACAATGTACATAGTATTCAAAACTGTGCTGTGTTATAACAGTTGTACATAGTCGTGGCCGTGTGCATAGCATGTGCTGCAGTGGAAACGTTGACCCACGTAGTGAAACTAATAAATCCGGGCGCCGCGCCGCGTGGCCGTGCACAGCGTGTGCCGCGGTGGAATGGCGGCTTAAAGCACTTGTAGTTGCAATCCCCGGCATTTTCGTAATTCATACAAGTTGGACTACTGTTACTACACTGTGGCTTCGCCTGCCTAATTAGTCGGGGTATCGAGAGGATAATTACATTACTGCATTAGGGATTCATAAGAGCTTTTTCACTCGTAAGGCCCTCTTAATGGTTGCTTTAGATTTTAATGAGATTTGAGACAATGATCCTATCTGAGAGTGTAAGCTATACCGGTATTTAAAAATAATAATAATAAATAATCATTTATTTCGGACTGTATACAACCATAAATCTTATATCTTTAAACGAGCAATTCTTGTATAGATCCGAGATTCCAATTACATAATATATAATATACTTACTAGCTGTCCCGGTGAACTTCGTGTCACTCTAAAACCTTCTCTGGACTTCTACGAATATTTTAAGACTAAAATTAGCCCAATCCGTTCAGCCGTTTTCGAGTTTTAGCGTTACTAACACAATTGAAAATCCATTTTTATATAAACAGGGTGTCACAAAAATAAGTGATAATACTTTAGGGTGTGTACGTGTTCCTTGTAGAGAGTTCACTGTGAAAGTAGCAGCGCTGAAACCAAACATTTTTTTCACTTTTGTATGGGAAACTCGTGACGCTCGGGCCCTTGAATGCCCATACAAAAGTTAAAAAATTTTTTCGTCTTTCAGAGCTGCTACTTTCACAGTGAACAAGGAACATGTACACACCCTAAAGTATTATCACTTATTTTTGTTATATAGTGTATAGATATAATTGGAATCTCGGAATCGGCTCCAACGATTTTCATGAAATTTAGTATATAGGGGGTTTCGGGGGTGATAAAGTCGATCTAGCTAGGAATCATTTTTAGAAAATGTCATTTTATTCGTGGTTTATCGAATACCGAGCAAAGCTCGGTCAAATAGTATAATATGTTACTCTTAAATAATATTTACTTTAGAAGTTCAGTGATACGAAGTTCACGGGTCATCTAATGTGTTATTTAAAAAATTGGCCAAGTGCGAATCGGACTCGCGCAAGAAGGGTTCCGTAGTCAACAAGGAACCCTTATAGTTTCGGTCTGTCCGTCCGTCTGTCTGTCCGTCTGTCCGTCCGTCCGTCTGTCTGTCCGCGGTTTTCTCCGTGGTCGCGGTTTGGTCCGGTCTCAGAGACTATAAGACCTACAAAGCTGTAATTTGGCATGAATGCACATATTAATGATGGCGATAAAATGGTACATGAAATCTTAAAAAATATTTTTTTATGGTATCTTCCCTACACATCAAGCGGAGATGATTTTTTTTTCGCGTCCACCCCATTGTGTGGGGAGTCGTTGGATATGTTTTTCTGACGACCTCTGTGGCTCAGTGGTGAGCGCGTCGGTAGCTCAAGCCGGGGGTCGCGGGTTCGAATCCCGCCGACGGAATAAAAAGTTTTCAATGTTCCCGGGTCTGGATGTGTATTAAATATGTGTATGATATAATAAAAATCTTAAATATATGTATAGTATAAAAGTATTAAATATATTTCCGTTGTCTGGTACCTGTAACACAAGTCCTTTAGGTACTTAGCACGGGGCCAGACTGACGTGGTGTGAAGCGTCCATAGATATTATTATTTTTTTTTTATTTTTTTATTTTTTTTAAAAAACATTATGAGTATTCATAGACCATTTTCCGATTTAGAGATCCGTCTATGAAATATTAAATTTTAAAGTAAAAAAAATCGTTAGAGTCCAGTCCCCCTTTCTACCAGCTAAACGGTTGCTTCTAGAAATGTGAAAAAATACACAAGAGTAGAAAATATGCTGATTTAAAAGGAAAACTATCACGGCTAAGAACACTTCATAAGTTATTCAGTAATAGTCGATCAACTAAAAAAATGTGTTCGGCGAAGTAATAAGGAACTTTTCGTTCAAATTCCTTTGAACGTAACTGAGATGATATTTTTGTGTGTTGTGTAAAACACGTCACAAAATATGTACATTCATTGCCCATACAAAAATTATCAAAAACTAGCGGTACTACGAAACCCTACATTGCGGGTGGCCCGACACGCACTTGGCCGGTTTTCAATGTTATCGAATAGAGTTTGAACTAAAATACAATATTGAAATCTCTACATCTCTCTCAATTTCCATACGTTTCCAATGTTTTATAATTTCCGGTACAATTGATAACCACAAATTGGCTTTGTCCACACTGTGCCTTTTTCTGTTCGTCAAGGGCATGCGCTATAGCGCAGTCAACAGCGAACGTGAGGCATACCCGCGACGCATGCCCTCTGACCGTATCCAAAACTTCAAAAATGACAATATTGGGGTTGCGTTCCTTGACCCATTCAATTATTGAATACGCCAATATGAAAGTTGATGACGAAAATTGAAGATGAAAGTGCATAGTGTGGACATAGCTATTGAACTATTTTGAGATGGAAAACAGTAATTATTGTCATTCTATAAAGGCCAACGTCTTGCTCATAAGCGGCAGCGTTTACATAAGCGGTAGCCTTATAAAAAGCGGTAGTGGCTTCAAATTTAAAATACTTTAATAATATAAATTTTCAAAAATAGAAACAAAACCTATATCGTTTATTATTTGAACAGAACATTACTATTATGTAGTCTGCTAAGGTATCAATAAAATAAAACAGGTATTATGCCATCTTGTTTGAAAAGACTTTTGTACAGTAATACCAATTTCCTAAAATAGTTTAAAAACTGACTTACACAGAATGATGGCTTTCGCAAAGTATTTTTACTAAAATCTCTAACTCTATCAAAATTTAAAACTAACAGAGACATCAGTAACGGGACCTCAGTAATTCCAACATAGGCGCGGCTGATCTTGAATTTACTGTGACATCCGACACGCTTGTAATAACGCCAAATTGCTGTCAAATTGCCTCCCCCGCCCGCTGCCCGCTCCGCCCCCCGCTCCGCCCGGCCCAGCGCGCGGCCTTTGTCTATGTTCTATCGAGAATAATTGCGCTGCGTATTGAACCGATTTTCACGTCAATTAAGTACCTATTAACTATGTCCACACTGTGCACTTTCATCTTCAATTTTCGTCATCTTCTTTCATTCAACTTTCGTTGTGGCGCATTCAATAATTGAATGCGTCAACGAACGCAACGCCAACATTGTCAATTTTGTTCAGTTGCAGTGTCTGTCAGATTATTGTAACATGTGCGACGAGAACATTTTAGTGGGTTATTGCGGCTATCATGTGCGGCTTATTTGGTCATAAGAAACTGGGAGAGCCATGCTTCGGCACGAATGGGCCGGCTCGACCGGATAAATACCACGTTCTCACAGAAAACCGGCGTGAAACGGCGCTTGCGCTGTGTTTCGCCGAGTGAGTGAGTTTACCGGAGGCCCAATCCCCTAACCCCTACCCTCAACTATTCCCTTCCCTTCCCTTCCCTACCCTCCCCTATTACCCTATTCCCTTTTAAAAGGCCGGCAACGCACTTGCAGCTCTTCTGATGCTGCGAGTGTCCATGGGCGACGGAAGTTGCTTTCCATCAGGTGACCCGTTTGCTCGTTTGCCCCCTTATTTCATAAAAAAAAAAAAAAAAAGAACAAAGCGCAAGTTTTGGATACGGTCAGAGCGCATGATGAACAAAAAAGGCACAGTGTGGACATAACTATTCAGTTTTATATAATAGTGCTATGGCGAAATGTTTCAAAGTTTTAAATTAGCCAAAATTAAAAATGACTTTAAATGAAAACTTTAACTGATAGGTCGGCATGGCGCGGCCATGCCGACTGTATGTGCGCCGCAGACTCGATCACACAAAAAGTGTGCCGTCTGCGATCTCCCTTAAGGTCAAAATGACTAAAACATTAAAATGAGAACTTTAAGTATTACGGTCAGTTTACAATACAATATCTCGAGGGAATCTTATTTTTATCTAGCCATTCAAAATTACAACAGGCAGTCTAACCGCACGGGTATGTTTGTCAATATATACCACCCATAAAATGACACGGTAATTGCCACATCAAAACTCTAAACTCATCTTTATATGAGGCGTATCTCAATGCTAGTTTAATGAATATTATGTCAATCCTGTAGGGCTACTACGAAACCGTTTTGAGACTCAAACAATCGGATAAGAATGCTGCGTCTTGCTCCAACAACGTCATTTCTCGTTTGTTAGAGAAGGACGCGACATTCTCGTACGATTGTTTGAGTCTCAAAACGGTTTCGTGGTACGGCCCCTGAATGCCGCAACGCTTAACGACAAATCTGAGGCTCACCTTACATAAGTTCCATACGTTTTGAAAGCAACTCCCGCCGAATACAACACAGTAAAACCCGTGTTTTACTTCAACAGAATCGCGTATGTTTCATTAAAATACATAACATTTCCCACAAGTGTCAGTATAGCAATAAAATGGTCGCATAAAAGTGTATTTATTCTCACGCGGCGTGATGGCTCGGCCATATTTGTCGTATACATAATCACTTCATATATCGAAAGGGTGAGACCATGTTGCAGTCGCGCGACAGGTCGCGGCGAAAAGTTTTTGTCGCTAAACAAGCATTATTAAGATTACCGAATAGAAGATGTGTGAATTGAAGAGTACAGAGAATAGTCGCCCAAAACAATATAAAAATAGGAATCAGCTTTCAGATACAAACAACGACTGACCGGCGCGGGGTTGTTTATGAAAAGAACCTTTTTATTACAACAAAATATCTTTTACCAGGTAAATAGTATTTTGAATTTGCAAAAATAAACACAGACAGTTTTACTCTCAAAGGCTAAGTGATTTAGTATACATGTGTATAGTCTGGCATAAAAGTGAAGAAATTAAAAAGTGGCAACATCGTAGAGTGTCATCCCTTTCAAATCAATTGAAAGGGATGCCACAACGATGTTGCCACTTTTTAATTTCTTCACTTTTATGCCAGACTATAATGTGTATCATTCAGGCGGTCTAAGACGGGTATGAAGAATGAAGACTTTAACTTTTCATTAATTTCACTGACGACACTGTACATACACTGACGTAATTAAACTTTAATTTATTATAACCATCATCATTATCAGGAGTCACAAAAAATAACAATAATCACAAAAGAGGATATCCAAAGGTAATTCTAGAGCTTTTCTTTTTTAATACCATTTTCCAGATAGACAGCCTAAAACACCAAAACGTGTCAAATAAATGACAAAATTAATCAATGATATTCTATGTTACTAACGTAACTAGATTGGAAGTTTACGGTAGCAACGCGTTGCCACTTCGAAGATGCCTGCAGGCATATCTCACATACATAATGACATAACGAATATATGACTTGACATTGTATTTTGAACAAAAAAGTGGTTACGCATTTCTGAGAATCTTTTGTAAGACATTGCTACTCTAGTATTTTAGAAACTCATTGAAATTAATGAACACTCATTTTCTTTATGAAACTTGAAAGAAAGACACTCGAGGAACATCGCAAACTCCAATTATCAAAATTTTAACCGAGACAAGCCTTTATTTGCCTTTCTTTGACAATGAAACCTTATCCCGGCTTGTTTACACGAATGCCAAATTATAACCCTTATTAAATTCTGTATCATACAATCTGAATTGTAGATTCTACAAATATTTGAGGGACTGTAAACAAATTTGAATATTATAATTAATTTAATGGAATATCTTGCGATATTGACAGTGGGGAAGTGGTCGTGATGAGGTGGAATAATAATTATTTACGAAGCTAGACGATACGATAATTACTATCGTATCGTCTAGCTTCGTGGTAAGTAGGTATTTTATATGAGGTTAATATAATATCTTTATACTAGCTGTCCCGGTGGACTTCGTGTCACTTTAAAACCTTCCCTGGACTTCTACGAATATTTTAAGACTAAAATTAGCCCAATCCGTTCAGCCATTTTCGAGTTTTAGCGTTACTAACACAATTGAAACTCCATTTATATATATACTAGATGACGCCCGCAACTCCGTTGCGCCAAAATTAGTTTATCGCGCGGGAACCGTACATTTTTTCGGGATAAAAAGTATTCTTTGTCCCTTTCCCGGGACTCAAAGTATCTCCATGCCAAATTTCAGCAAAATCGGTTCAGTGGTTTGGTCGTGAAGAGGTAACAGACAGACAGACAGAACAGACAGACAGACACACTTTCGCATTTATAATATTAGTATGGATAGATTAATACGCGAGCGAAAAACTTTGAATCGTGTTTGGATCCCTTTTTTTATGAAATAAGGGGGCAACCGAGCGAACGGGTCACCTGATAGAAAACAACTTCCGTTGCCCATGGACACTCGCAGCATCTGAAGAGCTGCAGGTGCGTTGCCGGCCTTTTAAGAGGGAATAGGATAATTATAGGGGAGGGTAGGGATGGGAAGGGAAGGGAAGGGAATAGGGGAGGGTAGGGAAGGGAATAGGGTAGGCGATTGGGCCTCCGATAAACTCACTCACTCGGCGAAACACAGAGCAAGCGCTGTTTCACGCAGGTTTTCTGTGAGAACGTGGTATTTGTCCGGTCGAGCCAGCCCATTCGTGCCGAAGCATGGCTCTTCAACGTATAAATCCTTTTGACGAAAAATGCGTAAACGTAGGTGATTGAAATTTTGCACTGTTAATAATAATAATAATATTTACTTTATTGAATCTTAAAATATACTGTTAGACAAAAATATTACACGGCCAGTCTGTCATCATTTGACTTTATTAATCTGAGACTGTCACAGGAATTATGTCTAAAAAATAATTAGGGATGATGACAAGGTCAAGGATTAGCGAATTTTGTTCATAAAATAAAGAAAAAAATAAAGAATTTTTTTTTGTTATGCGCCTTCAAAGTTGGATATTCAAGTCGATTTTTTTTTCATTTAATTTTCTTAATATTTTTATACAATTCAATAACTTATGCAATTAAAAGCAACTTTTGTTATGAAACCACTTTCATAAACGCAATATTTAATATACCTGTCGAAAAAAGTTGTCTCCCGATGCGTACAAACTACGAAAGACCGACGTCATACTTTCGTAGCGCTTTGTATGGAGCGTTTCGGGCAGGTCTTTTTATGAGATATTTGAATTGTCATATCTTGGTAAATTTTTAAGCTATCAGAGTCATTCTTTCAACGATGTTTCTATTTTTTAAGTGTCTTTCATTTACCGATAAGAAAAAAAATAGTCATCATGCCTATTTCGACCAATGGGCGATCTCTAGCAGCTGTTATACTCAATAGACATTATATTATTAAAAAAAAAGATAAAACCGATTTTAAAATTGTACGTAATTAAGAATTAAAAGTCCTTATCTCAAAAACTACTGAACCGATTTTGACGAAACTTGCAGTATTCCCTAAGATGAACATTACCTAGTACAACGAAAAAAAGAAGCACTTAAATCAGACTTGTAGTTCCGGCGATAATACACGTGCACAAACATACAAACATACATAAATACTTACATACATATTATGTGCCACTTTTGAAATTTGGCACATTTGTTCAGACGCTGATATAGGCTAACATATACGAAAACTGGGCAGTTATGAAAATATTACATACATACGGGTCGAATTGATAATCTCTTTTTTTTTGAAGTCGGTTAAAAATACTACAGAGGAAGATAATTTTTAAATTCCGAAATATAATCTTTCATGCTTTGTACTTAAATTTTAAATACCTACCATTATTGTCAATGGGAATAAACGATGTAAAGATTGCTGATTTACAAACTTCCAAATAGAGGTTATTTATTCATCTGTAGAGTGTGGATGATGAACTTTATCTTCATTTTATGACAGTTGTTATCTCGTTATTTTTGGAAGGCCGAAGGACTAGTCAATTCTAGCATAGTTATCCAAAATTACATAGCATATAGAACAAGATCAAGTTGATCGGTATTCACCGCGTATGTGCTGCCAATTCCACAATAAAGATTGATGAGAGCGGCGCAGTAAGCGGCCGACAATTATACCCCGACAAATGGCCGAACCGTTTAAAATTAAATATACTTCCATTTACATACATCAAATTGGATTCTCGTTATCATTGTGATGGAAAATTGGCACCCCGTGGTTCGGTTCAGTTTGAGTTGCAGGGTAGATTAAATCTATATCCTAGGTTGATCTGAATATTATAATTATGAATAAAATGTTTTTAATAATATTATAACCTTACCTATATTATAACTTACAGTAGGCTAACATTATGTAGGAAAATATTGCCAATGCCATGCCAATATTGGTTCAATCAAAAAACCTTCCTGAAAAAACTACCGCTCGAAGTGTAAAAATGTCTGTAAATTATTAAAAACAATTATACAGACACTTTCCTACTAGTGACAATCTACATCTATAAAATCTTATATATAAAAATGGATTTTCAAATGTGTTAGTCGCGCCAAAACTCGAAAACTGCTGAACGGATTGGGCTGATTTTAGTCTTAAAATATTCGTAGAAGTCCAGAGAGGGTTTTAAAGTGACACGAAGTTCACCGGGACAGCTAGTCCATTTATAAAAATGGATTTTCAATTGTGTCAGTAACGCTAAAACTCGAAAACGGCTGAACGGATTGGGCTAATTTTAGTCTTCAAATATTCGTAAAGGTCCAGGGAAGGTTTTAAAGCGACACGAAGTTCACAGGGACAGTTAGTTTTACATATTATTTACAACTCGACAATGATCCAGCCTTTGTAAATAAGTAAGGAAAGAAAATAGCAACTAAATGTTCTTAAAAGTCTAGAAGAGGTCCATTCCAGATACTGATAAATTACTTATTTATGTAAAAAAGGTTCAGACCATAGCAAGAATTCGTTGGAAAGTATAAAATTAATTAAAAAGCGCCGAATTTGTATTTAGTAATCTCTTTCATAGTTTGTAAAGAGTTACTTGAGAAGAAAACAATAATAGTTGAAGTTTATCAAGAAATTATTCTAAGAAAAGTTGTAAGGAACGGAATCTTCATTTAGTATAAAATTAACAAAAGAAAACATTCGTAAGTTGAACTTTAGATAATGGAAAACAATAATTATTATGATAGTAAATAACGCGGCCAAACTGTATCTTTTTTATTTTATGTTTTTCAACACCTAAGTCCCGCTATAGAGCAAAAAGCTGATAGCTTATTCCACAAACAATGTACCGGAAGCGCTGGTAAAACCTGAATAATACTGGATGTAACAAAGAGAATATTCAAATAGAAATTCTAAAGAATGACCGGACAATTTCAATGAGTTGTAATTTGAAAAACTTCAGTGCTAGTACTATGGGCGCCGGTAAACCCGGATCAGAGTAAAGCACTCAATTCGACTTTCAGCGTTACACCTGAAGCCCGGATATAAATAAAGTTCCGGGCAAACTAAACTCCGTAAGAGGCACGTGTCAAGCGGGGCGGATTACTATCTGAGATGGCGTGGTGCGAGTGTCAGCGACTTTTTTACATTGATGTTTCTCGGCGTAAACGTTAGAATTTGAATTATTAATAAAAATTAAAACATCAAAGTTAATAGATGCACAACTGGTTATAAATAAATTACACTGAACCCCTGAGGCACGTGTCAGGCGGGGCGGATCTGATATGGTGTGGTGCTAGTGGTAGCGGTTTTTCACTTTTCTTGTTTTTGAGGTCACATTCATTATTTAATATTTAATATAATATTTTCAAGAGATCTAATTCAATAAAGTTGATGATATACGATAGCGGATAGACTATCGACCAAATAAATAAAATGAAAAGATTTTCTGTGGTATGTCTCAAAAAATAAAGTTTTATGTACACAGTGTTGACAGTATAAGGGCGTTTGTGCACTACACGGAATTTTACCATCCGGCGCGGCGCGGCATCCCGATTTCCTACCTTATATATTATGGCAAACGTGAAAGTTATGAACGCCGAACGGTAAAATTCCGTGTAGTGCACAAACGCCCTTAAGGTACAGTTACACATGCTCAAAAACAGCATGCTTATTAGCAAGCTTAAAACAAGCATGCTGTTTAAACTGGAAACATTTGCTTCTATTAAGCATATTTTAAGAGAAAAACTAATCAATACTACCAGAAACCTGTCCACGTGTGCTTAAACCACGACCCCGCCACCCACGCCGCAGGTGCCATGCTCAAAATCACACGCGTGTCGATTTTTAAGCATGCTCGAAATAAGCATGCTTATTTTGAGCAATTTATGGACACACATGCTCGTAATCAGCATTTGCTCGGTTGAAGCATGCTTTCGTGCTTGAAATAAGCATGTGTCAATACACAGTTACACAATTGTAACTGTGCCTTTATGAGATAATGTGTTGAAGAGCAAATTGTGCTTAATATTATTACTTCCACTATTCGCTTACCGCCAACACTCAGACCACGCGTTAAATCACAGGATTAGCGACACAGCGACCGAAGTCTCAAGTTTATTCACGTAAAGACAAAGTGTTCATTGAATTTCATGAAAGCCATGGGAAAAACATGGCGCCTGTTCCCAATTCATGCTAATGATGATCCCAACGTTTGTTGTGTTGGCTTTAGAGATATAATCTTCTATCGGCCTCGACAAACATCAAACACTATGCATAGTGGAGTTATGAAATGATAACCGCACCTAATGTGGATTAGTCTCTCACAGGTCAACTGTTTTGAATTCGTGCATGGTTTTATTAATCTGCTAATTATCTGCTAATAAATAAAATATCTAATGTTTGTGCTTAAATGCTAGATAATATTATGCAGTTGCTCTAAATTTTGTATACAAAAATAGTAAAAAAAAATACATTTTAAGACATTTTGTGTTGAAAGACTTAGAGTATTGATCTCTTAATCGCTTTCTTTCAATCTACCGACTGTATTTTATTACCCTTAAAGACAAATGAGCGCTGAAACCAAGATGGCGGCTCATTATCGACTCGTTAATAACAAAAGCCAACAACTAGTAGCTGCTAATTTCCGGGGGATGTTCCCTCAATTTCCCGACATCAATAGGCCTGCCAAATTACTCTGAGATTTACGAACTTTAAATAATTCACTTTCTCGGAATAAATTCTGTAGTGTCTATTTATGTTAACAGGATCCATCTTAATTCTAAAGGCCGCCCACGCCCAGTAATATAATTTCAAAATTGGTAAACGATTTTTTTGTTGGAGGACAGTCTACGAACATAAAAAACTAAGGACAGTAATAGAACAAACTGATTTTAATAGTACGCATACGTCATACAAAAAGTTGGTCGGAAATAATATCTATAAAATTCCAATCATACCCCGGCCATCCAAAAAGCATGACTTGGACCCTAAGGCAGAAATTATCAAATTTTTCAGTTTTCGGTGAACTTTATCGTTCGTATTCCTTTTATTTAATAATTAGCTACTGCAATCCACTTAAAACTCTCCGCTGTTGCGAACCATGTTGAGTATTATTGAGGGTTATTTTACTTGTTTAACTCCGAGAAACACAATAACAACATCTTGTATCAAGAGTCACGAACCTTAAATAGATATTTCGAAACCAAGACCCACAGAAATATCCATTCGACGTTATTTCACGACAATTTCCTACCACGTACAGCGCGGCGCTTCCGACGAAAAATGTCTACGGTTAAGAAATAGCCGTTGTTCGGCGAGTGTCAAATAAATTTCCCACCGTTATGTGCGGGTTATCAGAAACTATTGTTGTTCTCCGTCGAAAATATTTTAAACAATTATTATATTTTACAATGTTTTTTCATGTAACGTATTGTACAGTCCGGTGTATTTTGTTGGGTTACTAAGCAATAACGAGGAGAGAATAAGAAAGAAGCTTTCCTAATTAACTGTCGCATTTTTTTTAAATTACAGCTTAAGGGCCCGTTTCACCACATGCTGATAAAGCGCCGAATAGGCTATTCACAACTTTTTCGACAGATTCTCCATACTGCATCTGTCAAATTAATTGGTGAATAGCCTATTGGTGAAACAGGCCCTGAAAGTACTCATAATTTGACGACCTCTGTGGCTCAGTGGTAAGCGCGTTGGTAGCTCAAGCCGGGGGTCGCGGGTTCGAATCCCGCCGACGGAACAAAAAGTTTTCAAAGTTCCTGGGTCATGGATGTGTATTAAATATGTGTATCATATAATAAAAATCTTAAATATATTTCCGTTGTCTGGTACCTGTAACACAAGTCCATCAGGTACTTACCACGGGGCCAGACAGACGTGGTGTGAAGCGTCCATATATATTATATTATATTATTAATATTATAAATTTAATTATCTTGCAAATGTTTGATTAACGTCATGTTCCTTACAAACACCAAATCAAAGTTGTAAGTCTTTCGGAGATATATTTAATTTTTGATGTGGGAGAGCCATGCTTCGGCACGAATGGGCCGGCTCGACCAGAGAAATACCACGTCCTCACAGAAAACCGGCATGAAACAGCGCTTCCGTTGTGTTTCGCCGAGTGAGTAAGTTTACCGGAGGCCCAATCCCCTACCCTTTTCCCTTCCCTACCCTCCCCTATTTTCTTCTGTACCGTCTCCTATTCCCTTCCCTACCCTCCCCTATTACTCCTTAAAAGGCCGGCAACGCGCCTACAGCTCTTCTGATGCTGCGAGTGTCCATGGGCGACGGAAGTTGCTTTCCACCAGGTGACCCGTTTGCTCGTTTGCCCCCTTATTTCATAAAAAAAAAATAGGTCTTACTACAAAAGATTTAAACACCTTTTGAACAATTGATTACAGAAAAATTCAGTACATAATGGTCTCAAAGCAACTGTTCAATAGAGGTTTAAATCGTTTGTGGTAAATCGTTAAATTGTAACTAATGATAAAAGTTAAGCATCCTCGTTGCGTTCTAGAAATTGCGCCCGAAAATTCTCAAAAATATAAAATATTTGGTGAAATTTTCGCAGGTCGAATATCATGAAAGCGTTACCGATATTTTAGAAGGCCCGGCTAGAATATTGAATGTACAAAGTAACGTCAAAAGTATTGGGTAACCTCATTATAACATTTTTACCTATCAAATAATATATTGTTTTGGCATGAATTTTTCATCCAGACGTGGGAGAGCCATGCTTCGGCACGAATGGGCCGGCTCGACCGTAGAAATACCACGTTATCGCAGAAAACCGGCGTGATTACAGCGCTTGCGCTGTGTTTCGCCGAGTGAGTGAGTTTACCGGAGGCCCAATCCCCTACCCTTCCCTACCCTTAACTTCGCATCCCTACCTACCCTATACTATTACCCTATTCCCTCTTAAAAGGCCGGCAACGCACCTGCAGCTCTTCTGGTGATGCGAGTGTCCATGGGCGACGGAAGTTGCTTTCCATCAGGTTACCCGTTTGCTCGTTTGCCACCATTATTTCATTAAAAAAAAGCTATCACGCTATCACTATTGAAGGTTTGCTGGTCGTATAGGTCCGGAAATACTGCTGGTGACAGTTCGTTCCAGAGTTTTACAGTGCGCGGCAGAAAGTTACGCGAGAAACACACGGTGAAAGGCTGCCACTCATCAAGGTGATGAGGATGGTATATTTTTCGCGTGGAGCGATGGCGAAAAGTTGCAGGTGGTATGATTCCGAACAATTCCTCAGAGCACTCCCCGTGATACAACCGATAGAGGATGCAGAATGAAGCTACATCTCGGCGTAATTCCAAGGGGTCCAAGCTGTTTGAATCACTATGGCAGATAACTTCCGTAGGTCCATAAAGTGTACCACAAAATGTAAAGGTTGTGGGATATACTAGGGCTCGCTTCGCTCGTCCTGATAAATTCGAGCGCTGTAGTTCTCTATACTTAACGATGCTATTTTTCTGCAGTTTTAAGACCAAACATGTACTCCAAAACTTAATATAGTACTTGACTTTATTTTATGCAAATGCATGACTATATACAACTTTACAATAATATACGTAACTAGCTGTCCCGGTGAACTTCGTGTCACTTTAAAACGTTCCCTGGACTTCTACGAATATTTTAAGATTAAAATTAGCCCAATCCGTTCAGCCGTTTTCGAGTTTTAGCGTTACTAACACAATTGAAAATCCATTTCCATATATATAGATATTAAAATAATTAATTGTTCTTAACAAAGTGAATTTCTCTGCGGTGTTATCGTTAAAGAACTGATCAAGGCAGAAGTCTAAGTAATACATTCCAAAGAATTCGATTAAAGTTGAGGTTACTTTAAGTATTCCCGACTTTGTCAATGTCGTACGCATAGATAGAGGAACTAAACAGATAAGGGTTTACAGGGTAAGTTCCAAGATGTAACCCAGTGTACTGTCCACTAATAAATAAAAACAGGCCAGTCAGGAGTCAATTTTATAAAATGTCCAATTGTGTGCGCAGTTCACAAGAACACTCTTTATTCCTTTACTCTCATAACTCAGTGGGAGAGACGACCGACACGAATGGCGAGAGATGAGGCGCAGGACCGACATTTTACATGCCCATCCGACGCATGGATCATCTTACTTGTCAGGTAATCAGGTGATCAGCCTGCATTGTCCTAATTAAACTTGGAAATAACACATTCTAACGCGGGAATCGAACTCACGACTTCTGAGTCAATAGTCACCTTAACCACTGGACCACGGAGGCACTGTCCAGTGCTCATGAGGAGCTGTTGATTTGTCTTGACCATGATCTGCTGATGCGTTCTGAAATATTCGCCAGTGCATTAAATAATATGACTGTTATATTTATTACATATTTTATTATTTGTGAAAACATACTCGTACTTTAGAACCAGGAATATCCATCCACCATCCAACCATCGGATACTTTTTAACTGGAGCATGCGAAAGATTCTCCAATTGTCGACATCAGTAGTGGCAGGCCTGATGGTGACAGCGTATTTCAAAATATTTATAATATTGATCGAAAACCGCAACTCCATTGCGCCAAAATTAAAATTATCCATTATTTTAATAATTATTATCCAATTGTAATTTCCTGGAACTTAAAGTATCCCCATACCAAATTTCAGCAAAATAGGCTCAGCGGCTTGGGCGTGAAGAGGTAACAGACAGACAGACTTTCGCATTTATACTATAAGTATGGACTTTTTGATGACAGGACCAACGTCCGTCCGGTTCTCTAGTATCGAATATTTTGTAGCATCTAAAGTTCATAGTTCTGTGGATACACCCAATCAGTCGGGTTAATTGTGAAGAGAATCAGAGCGGAGGTTTTTCAGTGCAGCTCAATTATTCGCACATTCGAACGCTGATTCAATTTCAATTCCTTTTTATCTGCTATTTGGAGGAACTCTAAAACGATACAATTGCTTCTCATTTAAATTAAGACAACAATCGACGATTTCTGTATTAGATGATGGTGTTTATTCACCTGTTTGTACCATCGAGGAAATTGATTCCTGGCAGTTGACAGACCAACGTCATTTGGTCGGATCATGTCAATTCAATGTTAATTGGGATTACGTAACGCGACCAAACTACGTAGGTCTCCTTCCTAGGAATCAATTTCTCTGATAGTACTATGATGTAATTTTTAGATTAATCTGAGATTTTTAATATAAAACAATAATAATTAATTAATTATAATGATGCTATTGATTTCTTCTTAAAATCTAATTATTATGCTGTCATTTGCACGTGATTTCTTTATTCATTAACAGATTTCGGATCTGCGAAATTTTATAGGTTAGGCTTGATAGCCCAACGAAATGACATAGTTCCTATTGAATTCTGTAATAGTAGTATCAGAAAACTATATCCAAGGCAGATTGCGGACTTAATATTAATATTATGTAATATATTATTTAGTTTTTGTCAAATCCAGACGAGATTTTGCTTTGTCATAGCCCGATCAAATTTCATAGTTCCTATCATGAATTAATTGTATAGTACCATCGAAGAATTCGATTCATTGGCAGTTGATGGACCAACGTCATTTGGTCTGGTCATGTCTATTCAATCTTAATTGTAATCTGTCGGCTGGTTTTGACGTAACGCGACCAAACTACGTAGGTCCCCCATCGGCCTAGGAATCAACTTCTTTGAATATACATCACTAAGTGAGCGGGATTCCGTAGTAAATTCTCGCTGCCCCGGCTACAAGACCCGGGCAAGTTATTACGGGCCTGGCAATTGATTTTACAGTTATTAGCACAATTTGGGGCGAATTGCGATGTTTGTGCTAGTTTATTGCCTGTTCAAACTAAAGTAAATTAAGTTTTCCGACGGCCGAAGTGGAACAGCTAAGGTTTACGGTAAGATGATGGTACGATTCTGTACTTTGTAGGAAATATAAAGATTATTCTAAAGTATGTTGTCTACTCTTGAAGAATAAAAGTAAGGATGGTTATATCAAATTTTACTATAATGAGCGAGCGTCGTTGACTAAGGTCTCTGTTTAAAATTTTCAGCTGCGGCTATGTTAAGTCACTATCATTGGTGATAGTTGGACTCGACATAACCTGAACAAATAAAGTAAGTCATTTATTTACCTATGATTCATTATCTCTGATTGTACCATAAGACGCTCCCCCTACGGAGATGCCGTAATTTACCGTTTTTATGGTTTATTTAACTCATAATTTGAAAGCTACAAAATTGATTTCTTAGGTTTACGTGAGTATCACTCATTATATTGCAAGGTTCAAACACTTACGGATGTACTGTCGCGGACTGTCGCGGAGCACTTTTATTAATCCCGACGTTTCGGCTACTTTACAGCGGCCGTGGTCACGGGTGGACTGAGGTGACAGGCGTCCAATTTATTGAAGTTCTTCAACTACCCGAAGATTCATAAATTTTTGTTTGCGTTCCGATCTACGCAGAACGAACTTACAGTGTCACGAAGCCGAGGTTTCCTAGATTTGTGTTTTAGTTTATTTATCACTGGATCCCAACTAGATGGCAGCACCCAACCATCTTCGCGGTTAAAATTAGGGTGTTTTTTAATTTCAATGGCCTCGCGTATCATTCTTGGACGGTATCTTATTAGCTACAAAATTATAATAAAAATACAGCAATATCTTCAGCATATGAACATTCCTTTCACTGTTATTAATTTCCTATTTTTGTATATTATACTCATGATATCAGCTTCCAAAGTAATACCAATTTATTTAAATTCAAGCACACATTCAGTATTGCATAGCAAGCTTGACAAGTTCGTTTATGCACTGCGACTCTTAGCAAAGACTGTATCAATATCGGCAGCTCTATGTGCATATCACGGATATGTGTCATCCATCTTATCTTACGGTCTATAAGTTCACATTATAAGACATTAGAGCAATTTGTGGTGTGGGGCCGCTTGAAAGATACAAACCCTTATTCCAAAACCTGAAATTACTTGCGCTGCCTTGTACGTACATTTGAGACATATTGTGCATCTTTGTTAAAAAAACATCCAATTTTTTTTGTACAAAACAAGGATTACAATGTTGCAAAAAGATCACAACGTTATCCTAATAAATTAATCATGCCCAAATGTAGCAGCACAACGCTTCTTAAAAGTCCTTATTCTATGGCTGTTGAAATCTATAATAACTTGCCAAAAGTTTAAAAAAAAACTAAGTTTAAATCCTTTTAAAAGAAAACTAAATGAATGGCTTGTTACATATTATGCACCCTCTATGGAAACCGGACTTAGCACAGATTTGCCGAACACCAGTATAAGGACATCATCATCATCAGTCAGCTGCAGTCAAAACATCTCTTGGACTATAATAAACTTGAAGGATACATAAAGTGGTGCCGCCTCTCAGACTATACAGATAAGACCACTCAAGCAGTTTCTTAATAAAATTGCGAAAGACAACGGAATACTGGAAATGCTGCCGCCGCATCATCGTGGTGGTCCCAACTCCGTGGGACCTGATTTTGGTAGTTAGTTAACTCACTTTAGATATTACATCGATCGGTGTCGGTACTTAATGTAATTTAGGAAATAGTCTTTTTATACAGAATAGTTCTGTTTCAAAAAGTAATTAAGTTTAATGTAATTGTAATTTTATTTTAATAAGTGTTTTAAATTAAATCGGTTGTTTTGGAACTCCCGTTCGAGAACACTATAATTGGCTTGTAAATAATTATTGTTTTTATGAAGTAAAGGATTTCTCCGTTGGTACTTATTTCTGACAGTTCTCCATTAATGACATATGACATTTAGTATTAAGTACTTCTACTTCTTTTCTCCACCTTTTAGACTAGTTATAAAATATTATGACATTTGCATATTATTAATTTAGTTGAGTGTTATGATTCTGTATTTTATTATGAAGACCATCTAACTGTACATTTCACTCTGGCAAATAAATGATTATTATTATTATTATTGCGTTTATTTGAAACACACGTCAATAGATCGATAATTTCATTAACTACATATTTGACGTTTGAATTTGTTTTAGGTCAATTTTGAACTAAGATAAGTAAAAAAATAGGATTTTGGTGTGATCTCGGCAACGCGACGCGGCAAATGTATAGTCAAGGTCGTTTGCTCAGGGGATGGCCTTAAAATACAATTCGTTTCTTGCGCATTCGGATAAAAATAGAAACACATAATATATTATTGAACCTCCACAACAAAATACATAGTGTGTCCGAACTTTATATTTGGGTATTCCGGAGTAAGTAAGTCCTTTGATTTGGGTCAAACGTAAGCAGATTTACAAATGGATAGAACTTAATAATGATGACTATCTAATCCTTACAGTCCCTTTTATATGCGTGGGATGGTCTATCTACAACTAGATTTGAATCGCGTGACGTCACACTTGAGAAAACTGGGAAGATAACAGAGAAAACAGAGAAGGAACGGGAGTAAATAAAAATCATGTAGGATGTTGAGAACAACATCTTGCGAGCGACTTCTGCATATTTTATAATGTTAGAATAACGGTTCACATAATATCTACTCGTTTAATAATAAAAAGTAAAAACATATTTTATGTAAATAATAAAATAAAAATAAAATACCTTTTTATTCAAAATGGGTATCATGATACAACGCCTCCGTGGTCTAGTGGTATAGAGCGCGGCTCTTGACTCGGAGGTCGTGGGTTCGATTCCCGCGTTGGAAACATGTTATTTCCAAGTTTGGTTAGGACAATGCAGGCTGATCACCTGATTGTCTGACAAGTAAGATGATCCATGCGTCGGATGGGCATGTAAAAAGTCGGTCCTGCGCCTGATCTCTCGCCAGTCGTGTCGGTCGTCCGTCCCACTGGGTTATGAGAGTAAAGGAATAGAGAGTGCTCTTGTGTACTGCGCACACACTTGGGCACTATAAAAATTACTCCTGCGTAGCTGGCCTGGTTTCAATGAAACCGGCCACCGTCACCGAAACCGGTGTGGGAGCTATTATTATTATTATTATTATCATGATACACTTTTTGAAAGTCGTAGAAAGAACGAAAAAACTAAGATGCCTACCACCGGTTCGGGAACTAACTCAGCGAGAAGAACCAGCGTAAGAAACTCAATGGTAATGGTGAGCCGTTCTTTAATGGGTACATATTATTACTAAGCGCTCTTACAGACGAACGGCACGTGTCGGCGGCATGTGTCGGCGGCAGTCGACGGCAGTCGGCGGCACGTGTCGGCGGCAGTCGACGGCAGTTGACGGCACGTGTCGGCGGCAGTTAATGGCAGTCGACGGCAGCCGACGGCAGCCGACGGCAGCCGACGGCAGCCGTTGACAATTTATGACGCTTGCAGGCGACCTACCACGACCTTTCCTAAAACGATCATGTTTCCAGTAAGCTTTGTTGTAAGATTACAATATAACATAACCGTACTCACTTTTCAAATATAATTTTACTAAAAAACAGTAAAAAATTGCAAAATATTGTTGAATCCGCTGTGAAATATCAACTTTTTTAAGATCGCTAGCTTGACGTTAAAGTAATTATTGCTTATCTGTCAAACAGTGTCGCTTAGTAGAGGTGGTGGTAGGCCCCCAGTTGTGACGTACCGCCTAAAGATAAGCGGCCACAGGTCGGTATCATACGCAACGGACGTCTCGCACCAAACGGATAAATTTTTTCACATTACTTCCGCTGAATCGACAGCGTATGGATTATCGAATAGTCTAGTAAATGCTCAAAAGGGGGGTGTGGATGGAATAGTCGAAAGCAGAAATTTTGACTTAGAAACTTTGTTTGGACTAATTTGAAGATAAACATACTGTCTAGTCGGTAATCCGTACGCTGCCGATACAATGGACGTACTGTAAAAAAAAATCCGTTTGATGCGGAGGATCCGGAGAGACGTCCGTTGCGTACGATACCGACCTGTGGACCTTTACCTTTACGCGCTACGTCACAACTGCACGGGTGATAAACTGTAGACGGCTGCCGTCGACAGCTGCCGTCGACAGCCGCCGACACGTGCCGCCGACTGCCGCCGACACGTGCCGTCGTCTGCCGTCGACTGCCGCCGACGCGTGCCGCCGACACGTGCCGTTCGTCTGTAAGCGCTCTAGGTCAAAAATGTATACTAATTGGCGTATTCCGATTCATTAATTAAAAGAGCCTGAAGGACATATTTTGAAATGATGACTAAATTACAACTAAACTGTTAAGTTTGCGAGTGAAGTCAAATATTTAGGAGTAATCTTAGACAAAGTTAGTACATTAGTAATATACTCGATGTGCTTATTCTAAGTGAGTACTTAAAATAAGCACATCGAGTATATTACGAAAAAAGCTAGATGTGCTCTGGGTTCCTGTTGGAAGCTTGTCAGCTCTAAATGGGGTATTCGTCCGAAGGCAATGCTATGGCTATATACGGCCATAGTGAGACCGATTACCACATATGGCTGCGTAGTGTGGCAAAAAAAGGCTGAACAAGTAAACTGTCGTAAAAATCTGAACAGCGTTCAGAGACTGGCATGCCTAATAATCACGGGTGGGCTCTCGTCAACACCCACCGCTTCCCTCAAGGCCCTGATCAACCTAATTCCGCTTCCTCTGCTTGTTCAGATGGAGGCCAGAAAGGCGGCTCTCAGGGCCAGGACGGCGGGCAGGACAAATTGGGCCTCCACCCCATTTAGACAGCTAGACAGTCTCTTCGTGAATCACCCATCATGGACATGCCATCAGGTTCCATGATCAAGGTGCATAGCTTTTCGAAGCAATATCAGGTTCTTATACCTGCCAGGGAGGACTGGGAAGGAAAAATCCCAATTGATGTTCGCCCTAGCGATAAAGTTTGGTTCACGGATGGATCAATGAAAGACAACCGTGCGGGAGCCGGATTCTACGGAGGCAGGCCCCCAAGAAGCAAACGTGCTAGTTTGGGGGAGTTTGCGACCGTATTTCAGGCTGAGGTCTTCGTAATCATCGGTTGCTTACTAGAAAGCCTAGAGATAGCATTAGTTAACAAAAATATTTTTATCTTCTCTGATAGTCAAGCTGCACTCAAAGCACTGACTGCTGCAGAAGTTTCATCGAAATTGGTTCTGGAATGCATTGAGACGTTGAACATGCTAGGACAGGGAAACAAAATACGCCTAGTATGGGTCCCGGGCCACAGTAACGTCCCCGGTAACGAAACCGCGGACGAACTGGCTAGGCTTGGGGCTGAGAGTCTCATATATGGCCCAGAACCAGTCTGTGGTATATCTCCCAGTACCACAAAGCAAGTGCTCGAGGAATGGGTTCGCAAACTGAGCAGGAAGCAATGGGTTGAAACCCCTGGCCTTGAACACTCTAAGGCACTAATCTCTGGCTTCAACAAGGAACTGTCAGGAATAGTGCTCACCATGGGTAGGAATCAATTAAGAATCCTTACCAGAAGCCTGACTGGGCACTGTAAGCTCAATAAGCACCTTAACAGAATAGGTGTTAGTAGCTTAACTACTTGCAGATTCTGCGAGGAGGAGGATGAAACACCTATACACCATATCCTCGACTGCCCTGCTTTAGTCAGACACCTTGGTTGCTACGAATACACATCCACCGAGGAAATTCGTGGCACCAACCCCAACCACATCGTTCAATTTATCAGCAGCATTGGGTTGGTGACGGTACTCTAATGCGAAGGAGTCACAATAGATCCTCAAGGGTCGCAGTGACATCAGGGCTACTTCACCTGCCTTCAGCAAAAAAAAAATACAACTAACTACAAAAAAAGTACACGGTAATAACCGTAAAGTTAATATACCTAGCGGAATAGAGAAACAAAGGCCTGAGCAAGAGAGACTAGATGTCACTATCAGTAACACTGCGTGGTAAAAAGAGACGTGTGATACATGACAGCAGCACTCTTTTTTTGACGTCCAGCTGGCACGTGCCGCACGTTAACAATTTAATCTCATAGAAATCATGTTCAATCATGCTTGTACAAGGGTATACGTACACATAATATTTTTACACACAGATGAAACCAATTTCGGTCTCGTTTGACAGCTCGAAATTGTTGCTCTATTCCGCTAGGTATATTAACTTTATGGTTATTACCGTGTACTTTGTTTGTAGTTAGTTGTATTTTTTTTTCTTTTATTGTCACAATTATTCACAATATTATCGACATCACGGGATTCGTTCCATGTTGTCTTCTGTCAATTTAACATCACATGACAACAAAATGTTTAGCGAAAAAATAAAGGAACAAAATGGCGTCCGCTTCCTTAGATAACGGTACGAGGGTTCACAAATAATAGGGCTTCGGCCGGTTACTTTAAATTTCAAATGGCTCTCGTAATGGCCAACCTGTCCCGCCAACTCACCTGCCGCCATGTTGCCAAAACCGCCATTTTAAATCTACACTGTGCGGTAAATGTCTAAAAATAATGCACGCGAAAAATCGATATGACTTAAGAAATAGGTACAAGAGCTTATCTGAACAGTACTGTAAGCCGAGTAAAACTATAAGCCGGGAAGTTATACATACATAGAATACCATAAACACTTCCATTTAGCTTCGCTGTAGTCGGGTTTATAATACAAAACTACTCCTTCCAATTTCATCACATCCATTTATGTACAAAATGAGCATTCGATTTTTATTAATGCTCATTTTCAATAAGATGCTCCCACCATTACGTAATAATGCTTTTATTTAACGCTTTGTGGAAACTGGTTTATGGTATTGCTCCCTTGGGCCCTGGTTTTGTCGGAGATTACTGTGGATCGGTCTTAAGATGGCGGTTTTCGGAGTCTTAAAATGGCCGTTTTCGGAGTATAAGGAGCGGTTTCACCAAAGAAATGGAACGCGTTCAATGCACACTGAACCGGTTCAAAACGTATACACGCGATTATAATATCGTTTTGCCTTTCACCAATAGAAACTGAACGCGTTCACAGCAAATTAGAGTTTTATAGTCCGAAGTTTAACGTCATAATTAAACCCGTTCAAGCCCAGTCAGTGTAGTGTCATGGCGGAACGAAAAACATAGACAAAAGAAATGTCAAGATGACAGATTTGACAGATGCGTTTGGTTAGTTTATGCATTGTTTCTTGCTATTTTGTTGTTAAATTAACGTGAAAAGGCTCCAAAATGATGAAAACGTGTAAGATAATCGCGTGACGTTACGTAAACTTAGATTTATTAATCGCGATCAAAAAAAGTTTTGAAATTCATTTGAAACAGAACGAGATTTACGTCGCCGTGTGAACGGGTTCAATGAGAACTAAGTTTTATAAAACGAAGTTTTGAGTGTAAGTACCTGTTTTTTTTTATATTCCCAAGTACCTGTTGAAATCACACCGAAGTTGGCTGTTTTCTGGAAAATTCTAGAGGTAAAGTTTTTAACTAAGGAAATAAAATACATACTCATAATATAACATTTTATTAATAACTGGGGTCATTGGCGTCCCTCAATAATTAAAATGTCAGTACACAGTACTGCTGCAGGATCATTTTATATTGACTTAAAACAACAAAAGACTCAAAAAGATAAAAAGTGCTCCAAGGCTTTAAATGAACGTGGACGGGGCGCTGCTGGTAAAGGAGAACTGTCAAAAAATTACGTTTTTGTATGACATCAGCGTTAGTTCCTTTTCTCGCCGCGTTCATTTAAAGCTTTGTCGAGCTCCATAATATTGTATAAACCTAATAACCATTATTATTTAAAAAATAATTATTACTATATTGCACATAACCTTAAATAAAAATGCAGGAATTTTTACCAGAACAATGTATTGGCGACTGGCAACCGATCCACCTGTAATGTGATTGTCTCATATTACTGCCTCAATTGAAAATACGGAACACCAGATTTCTTTCATGCTATCATTTGTTCGAGATCTTTAATCAAGGATGTACTTAACAAAAAGGGTTTTTAGGTACGGAAAGAGAAAGTAAACTTTTATTTTTATTAATATTTTGCAAACGTAGTTCACAACGATCTCCAGATTAGCATGGATTCCCGAAAGTGGTTGCAATCTCCATTAAACTCTGAAAAACTTTTATTGGCAGAAACCTTAACACACCTTGACACACCTTAACATCTCCATCGTGGGTATCGCAGACACAATAGTTTTTCAATTGTTATGCGACAGCCGGCTGCCGCTTTGAGGATTGATGGGTTAAACAAGTGTTATTCTGAAGTACTGCGAATTTTGGAGTATTTATATCAGACTTTTTAATCGGGACTTAACGCGACTTATTTAAGTAGTAATCTCTTGTCCCCTCGTGACCACGGCCGTTGTAACACGGCCGAAACGTCGAGAAAAAGTATGTACTCGTAGTAGCATTACTACTTAAATAAGTCGCGTTAAGTCCCGATTAAAAACTTTAATTATAATGCAACGCGAAAGTTTAAAATGTTATATTTATATCAGCTCTTTAATTTTCGTGCTACCCCCTAGCAAACCTCAGTTTTAAGGCTTATAACAAAGTATAATTCCAAGACACAGGTATACCGTATAACATAAAAGCACTAACATAATAAAATGTGCAGGTAGAGGCACTAGAGGAGATTGGTCTAGCAGCTAGGCAGCTGAATATTTAAGCCAGCGCGCGCTCTTAGCAAATTACTGCCTTTAAATAATTCACGACGAATTCCTAATTAATAATTGGCTAAGTATAGGAATTATTATTTCGTTACAATACTTTTATCGGCTTTCAACCTTTCAGAAGTATCATTAATGCCTTGATAGTGAGTTTACATTACGAGTAAGTATTCTAATGCACTATCAGTAACACATTCCAGTACTTTTCCCATTATGGATTCGACAAGAGCTTCAACTATAAAATTTTATGTTACACTAGTCAAGGCCCGGAACTCCGTTGCGCAAAAATTCGTTAATCGTGCGGGAACCGTACATTTTTCCGGGCTATAAAGTATCCTATATACCTTCCCGAGACTCAAAGTATCTACACCCAAATTTCAGCAAACGACAAACAGACACACTTTCGTGTTTATATATTTGTATGGATATTCACGTTTTGTTCGAATTTAGATACTTTTAATCCCAGGGAAGGACATAATAGTTTTAAATTCAATGTACGGTTACCGTATCATAAATATTTTGGCATAAATAAAATAAATAAAATTTTATTTCCATAGATAACAGTTTACAGTAACCAACAGTTCTGGCCCCCACGCTAGGCGAAGCCTGTCCTGTGGGGGAGTTTATATACACATATTTTATTTAGTTTATATTCACATATTTTATTACCTATGTCCTAGTCCTACAAATTGGTTGAAAACAGTAACTAACTTGCTTTATTTACATGGGTAAAATATGTTTTATGCATCCCTGGCGGATTGGAGCCAGGGCATGGGACTCCTCTGACGTAATTTCTACCCACTAAATCCCCATGGTGCTTCACTCCCCCTTGCTCTACCAACTCTACCACGGACTATTTACGTCGTGTAGACCAGCCACAGTCACTAACATCCTACTTGATAATAATCATGCCTGCATCGCATCAAATACCATGATTCCCATAAATGTCTTTATTACGGGATCCGTTTAGCAGAAAATTTTAAATGGACGAGATCTACAAGCACCTTTTATAAGATAAACATTCAAAGAAAAATCTCTAACTCGAGTTATATTGAATTAATACTTGGACGCTTTGATATCGCTCGAGGAGTTCTAGCTTTTAAATCATTTTAAATTATATTTCTGGAGGAATATCGCTTCGTGTAATTTAGCTTCATATTGTACGAAGCTTCATTTGATGATGGCTCAGTGGCCGGATGTCGAGGTTCGAATCAAGTTGTCAATGTTTTCTGTGCCTTTGAGTAACTATAATATTGTGTTACAATACCTTACCTGGCCTTTTAGCCAAGAACTTTTCTTTAGTTTGGGCGTTTTCGCTCGCTTTTTCGCCGAGGCCGAGGTAGCAAGCTTCCCACCCGATTGAGAGATAGACAGACAGACATATTATGTACAAACATTTTCTCCTTGCCTTATATTAGTAAAAAATATAAAATATGTGGATTTTTTTCTCTATAAATTACTTAATGATCGATATAATATTTGGCATATTTTATAATATTATTAGTATGGATGTACTTTGTGGTTATAAGTTATATTAACGCCATTTAACAGTATTGAATAACTCAAGCCCCATTAATGAAAATCATTAACACCGAAATGAGTGATGCGACCGCAAGCTTCGTGATCAAACTTTCCCATCACTAGCTAACTTCACACCTAATTTTATAAAACTTCCCACGCGAATATCGACTGTAAGCAACATGGAATAGAGTTGGATTTTGCACAGCGCTATCCTGAACTTATTTCAATTTACATTGGAAGATTACGTTTTAGAGGGTATTCGAAATTCAAAATGTGCAAATTGGCTGCCAGCGGTGCAAGGCATCAGCGGCGGACGCCATCGCGGTCGCAGGAAGGAATGCGGTCTGTCCGCACGCGAACTACGGGCACTGTGATTTCGGATTAGATAGGACAGTCGGACAAATATGTTAGGATTTGACATTTTCATAATATTATCGCTAAAGATACGGGTAGGCCGATCGATTTGGTTGGACTGACTGCGGACCATCCTGAGAATAATTGCAAAATTGACCACTTGCATTGCTGACACAAATTACCCTGCGCCTTGCGGACTCGTGCACACACGGTAACATACTCCAGTCAATTTATTCTCGTATATCATCGTCGTAAATAAAGATATTCAAAATGAGCCATGTCCTCAAGAGAGTTTCTTTAAATATACATTACAATACGTCATATTGTATTTCGTATAAGTAAAATTAAATTCTCATAATAATAATGGATCAAACCATCTGTATTATCCTACCTTTGTTACACTTAGCAGATTAAAAACCGTCGCATTAAATTTTAAAGTCCCCATTGTAACGTGAGGTAATATTTTGAACATGAAATGACATATCTCGTAAAATAATAGATTTGACATAACGTAAGTTAAAGCTATTATTTTACTGAAATATCATGTGACATTTTGTCTCAATATGAAGTGTATTTGTTTTATCTATTTTCAACATACAAATTTGTCTGTCAAAAGGGCTATGTTCTTAATTATTAAAGTCATGTAATACATAGCACCAAGTAAAAATGTCTTCGTAGACTTAATTAACTCAGAAAAAAAGACAAGGTACTCAAATTTTTTCTGACCCACATTTCAGCCTAAGTCAGGACCGTCCTCACTATCTCCTTACCATGGTCACCCCAGCAGGTAGTGCAATTTGATTCAATTAACGCGAAGTAGTGTTACCCCGGCTAATTAGACCGCGCCGCAACTGCACTAGGAAATTAACCGCCTCTGTACAGTCTTTCGGCTTATGTAGTACTTTATGTACAATATACATTATAGTCTGAGAGCCTTTTCGTACCTTCCGGTAGCAGGCTACCCGGCGGCAAAAATATGAGCTTTTATTTAACGGTTTTATATATCTTTTATATATCGGCTTAGTGCCTTATCACACTGGCGATTAAAGAGCGATTTGAAAGCGACGTGACTGCGCAGCGCACACGCCGCGATTGCGCGGCGTGCACGTCGCGTCAGCGCAGCGTCGTCGCGGCGTGGCGTGGACGCCATTTTGTACACTCGTCTACACAGATTATTATTATATATAGTAGACTCGTCTAGGGAGTGACGTCAGAATCCATTTTGCTGCTGAGTGTCCAAAACGCCGAAGGCAAGCTGCGTGCACGCCGCGCTATCGCGGCGTGTGCGCTGTGCAGTCGCGTCGCTTTCAAATCGCTCGCTAATCGCCAGTGTGATAAAAAACTAGGCCTTTACATCCGTTAAGGATGATTTATACAGTATTTTTCAGAGCGAAGTAACCACTCCTCAAATACTGGTAAATAGTGCCTGGGACAAGATTTTTAAATGTCCGTATGGTTGCCCAAGCGCATACGGCATTCTCGCATTATAGTCGGCCTAGTCCAAAGGAAAGACCTAGTCTATACGTCTGGGACCAACTATGTGCGGGTTTCCTCACGATGTTTTCCTTCACGTTACGAGCGTCGCCAGTGTGAGAAGGCCCTTATATTTAACGGTTATCGGTACGTGTGAAAAGGGGCTAAGAGAAAAAGCGATCCTCTGAGCTCTGGTCTCATCGTAGCGAATTCCACATTGCTAGGCTACCGTTAACATTATAATTATTATCAACAAAGTTGATTCATTGGAAGATAGAGGACGTACGTTATTTGGTTTCGTTATGTCAAACCCAGCTGAAAGATAACGACTATCCGCCCGATCAAATAGCTATGTCCACACTTTGCGCTTTCGTCTTCAATTTTCGTCATTTTCTTTCATTCAGCTTTCATTTTGGCGCATTCAATAATTGAATGCGTCAACAAACGCAACGCCAACATTGTCATTTTTGTTTTTTTGGATACGGTCAGAGGGCATGCGTCGCGGGTATGCCTCACGTTCGCTATAACGCATGCCCTTGACGAACAGAAAAAGGCACAGTGTGGACAAAGCTAATGATTTAGATCCGCTGTCTTCCTTTGTATCAATTTTTTGATTGATTTTAGTTGAAATCGGTACAATGGGAATAGTGGGACCCCACCAATTTCGGGTGAAACAGTATACTTTACATTAATAATGTGGAGTATACTATTAATTACTATAGTCTATAATAATACCCCCACACCGGTTTCGGTGACGGTGGCCGGTTTCATTGAAACCAGGCCAGCTACGCAGGAGTAATTTTATAGTGCCCAAGTGTGTGCGCAGTACACAAGAGCACTCTCTATTCCTTTACTCTCATAACCCAGTGGGACGACCGACACGACTGGCGAGAGATCAGGCGCAGGACCGACTTTTTACATGCCCATCCGACGCATGGATCATCTTACTTGTCAGACAATCAGGTGATCAGCCTGCATTGTCCTAACCAAACTTGGAAACAACATGTTTCCAACGCGGGAATCGAACCCACGACCTCCGAGTCAAGAGCCGCGCTCTATACCACTAGACCACGGAGGCGTTGTCTTATTGTTTCACTATAGTCTATATATAGACTATAACACACGTCTGGGGAACACTGGCTCTCAGTCTATAACACCTTTTTATGTACAGGATGCACAGCCAGGGAATAGCTCCGTCTTTTGGACGTTGCGCAAATTTTGAGTGAAACAGTAATTATATTTTACTACAATTTGGTTCCTGCAACGAATGCTTAATAAGGGCTTAGGCAGTCCTAGAACAGGATTGTGCTGGCATCGTCACAAGTGAAAGTTTTCACATATACCATCGTCCTCAACCTGTCACCGTCCACAACTCAACGTAGGCCTATCTCAACTGCTGTGGTCGTGTGTCACGTGTTTCCCGTAGTCCCACCTTCAGGAGCAGGAACACCATTGGGGTTTTAGTGGGTAGTCCCGGATCTTACGTCTGCCCCGGCGAGTCCCACATACCTCGGTGGTCCTCACTACGCCCCGGGGAACCGTCAATGCATTCCCTCAACGACAAAAAAGGCAACTAACCTGATCTTCGACAGCGTTCGTCAAATAAATTTCAAGCAAGAACGACATTCCAATTGTATTTGCGAAATAAGGCAAAGCGCCCAATTATTGGAACTTTAATGCCTGTTTTCACCAACCGCCTCCTAACGCTAAGTGGTCCCCTAGCGGCCATTAAGGGTACATATCCTTCAAGATTTCACGAATTTTTGTGTGTCACGTTCGTCCTTAGGGCGTAAGAACTTTTACAAAACATTAATATTTTTTTAAATGTGTTTGTTTTAAGAGATATTTGACCCACAAAGATCGCTAGGGAACATTTAGCGTTAGGAAGCCGTTGGTGAAAACAGACATAAGAGTTTACACTACAGAAAATTCCTAGTATTTTCAGATAAAACTAAGGTGACAATAATATGACTGCCAAGCATTGGGTAGTCCGCCCCACTCATACAATCCACGTCTCTGGAATTTTAATATTCCATCTGCGAACTGGAGCAAACATCGCTCGAGTTAAATCTTAGTCTCTTAAAGTTTAACCGTCATAAATTAGTCGGCGGGAAGACTGGCCGTGAATGGGCCGGCGCACATTGTTCTGTCAGTTCAGACAAAGCGTTAAGCCCGCGATTAACCGGCTCGACTCATTATAATTAATTAGGCTTAACGCGCGACATACGTGGTGCGACTTTCTCACGACTTGAAGTCAATTCAAACCGCAACCGAGGCGAGGCGCGGCGCGGCATTTTGTATGGATTTGACAGATTTTCCAATTGCGTGAGACGTCTGGCGAATCTGTCAAATCCATATAAATTTAGAAATGCATCTACGCGTCGCGTTGCGGTCTGATTAAACCCTTATGTGACGGTTCCTCATCACCTTGATGAGTGGCAGTTTTCCACGGTGCATTTCTCGCGTAACTTTCTGCCGCGCACTGTAAAACTCTGGAACGAACTGTCACCAGCAGTTTTTCCGGACCCATACGACCTGCAAACCTTCAAGAAGAGAGCGTATTCCCTCTTAAAAGGCCGGCAACGCACCTGCAGCTCTTCTGATGGTGCGAATGTCCATGGCCGACGGTAGTTGCTTTCCATCAGGTGACCCGTTTGCTCGTTTGCCCCCTTATTTTGTTAAAAAAAAAAGTT